>NW_026894847.1:0-69004 GCF_032452875.1 Bos javanicus
CCTAGGAGGGCCATGATATTCTATAGAACCGACAAAGTTGGTTTCCAAGAGAAACTTGATTCCTTGGAACCCGGAAAGCTGGTTCTTTTCATATGCAATTCCAAACCATGAGCTCCTTCCCAAAGCCTGCCTGGCTGCCAGCCCCACCCCACTCCCCAGAAAAAAACGGCTCAAAGAAATCTTTTCCATCTCAGGCGGAAAACTGGAAGATGTCTTGTCTTGTCTGTCTGGATTGATGTATGTGCCAGTGTGAGCCTTGTGATTTTTGATAATAGTGCTCAAGTTCTGAGTTCTTATTTCAATGGTCTCAAGACAAGGCAGCCTTTGCAAACCTAACTGCTTCCAATATAAGAAAACTTTGACCTCAGGGAATGTCAGAGTCCTGTGAACTGGGAACTAGTCAATATGAAATATCTAGTAGTTTTGTTTTGTCTCTACTGTAGACATGTCTAAGAGTCATCAACATGAAGTACAAAATGTTCATAGTGCCTCAGTTTGTTCTAAGGTAAAATTGCTATATCGCTCTATCTGTCACAAGCTTGTCAACAAGAAAGTACCTCGAAAGAACAGGAACAAAACGAAAATTAAATGTGATATGAGCTTTTAGATAAACTATGAACACTAATTACACTCTGAAAATATCTGCCTATGAGAGTCTTGATTGAAGGCAGAGGAGAAGGGGACGACAGAGGCTAAGATGGTTGGATGGCATCACTGATTCGATGGACATGAGTTTGAGCATGCTTCTGGAGTTGGTGATGGACACGGAAGCCCAGCGTCCTGCAGGCCACGGGGTCCCAAAGAGTCAGACACGACTGAGCCACTGAACTGAACTGAATATACAATCGTTTCTCCAGGTGTTTTGGTTACCTGAGTTTCTATCCTGTGCTAAACTAAGTGATGACAGTGTACTGAAGAGCTGGGTCATTTCCAAATAAATTAAAGTTCTGAAACATTCACTACTTGAAAGGACTCCTTTTACACAGAAACAAAAGAGATTTTTGACTATCCAATAATAGTGTCTGGCACCATCCTGACATGTAAAACGTAAGAAAGCAATTTTTTTTTGTTTTGTTTGGTTCTGATCTTGGGTGTGTGTGTGTGTGTGTGTGTGTGTGTGTGTGTGGGAGGGGTGCACGCTACTATCACTGATAGGTATGTTCACCAATCTGTCGAATGCCAATATAAAAGTGCTGTTCCTGGTTGCTGAAGGAAATGTATGACTTGGCATTAAAAGAAGGTATGTGGTATGAAATCGCATTTTCTGAAGGCAACGACGTTGCTCTTTCTTCCAGGTGGCAGTTTCAGGATGGGAGAAGCAAAGGAATGGGTACAGAATGGGATAAGGAGGTTGAGGGAAAGTGGACCCCAGAAAAGAGTGTTATGCCTAGCACAATGTTTCTTGAGAGGTTGAACTGCCTTTGCTAATGGATTTTAAGTTTCTTTACCTCTTCCGTGATCTCTTCTAGGTTGACCTAGAACAGAAATCTTTGTAGCTTTGGCTAAGTGGAGAAGTATTGTTTCACGGTGACTTGTGTGATCCTACCTGACTGTTCTAAACCCTTTTGATATCTATGCACTGCTGCTGCTGCTGCTGCTAAGTCGTTTCAGTCGTGTCCGAGTCTGTGTGACCCCATGGACTGCAGCCCACCAGGCCGCAGTCTCGGGCTCCTAGGCAAGAACACTGGAGAGGGTTGCCATGTCCTCCTCCAATGCATGAAAGTGCAATGTGAAAGTGAAGTCGCTCAGTCGTGTCCGACTCTGAGCGACCCCATGGACTGCAGCCTCCCAGGCTCTTCCGTCCATGGATTTTCCAGGCAGAGTACTGGAGTGCGCGCCTTCTCCCATATCTATTCACAAGCCTGCCTAAACCATTGACTTCTAGCCACCTTGGGATGCCAATGACCACCCACCCTTACCAGGCCGCAGAGGAGAGAAACACTTACCACAGGAGGTCCGGGTAAGGAACAAGGAACTAACAAGCTCCTACCAACCAGGATTCTGCAGAGGTCAACAAGAGGTCAGCAAGAGATGGGAGACTGCAGTCCAGAGGTCCTAGCAACTTCCAGCGAGCAGCAAAGACCCAGCATAGTCCAAACGAATTCAATGTTACCAAAAACAAATAAACAACGGAAGTTCTTTGAACACATGACTGAGATTAGTGAGGCAGAACATGTGTGCCAGGATACTCTTAAAGTACGAGAAAGCAAAGAAAGGAAGACAACTCTCAAGCTGTCCAAAGTGATCAAAATGAATGAGTACACAGTTTGACCTGTGTACACTAGCAGATAAATCTGAAAAGGAATTTAAAAATTTTCAATACTGTCAACATGAATCAAATGCTTTGCCACGGATGTCACAGATGCAAGACTGGCACACTGGAAATTCTACACTGTGGCTGAAAAAGATCCTGAATACATGGACAGATATTCCATAGCGATGGAGAGATTTAAGATGGCAATACTTCATGAATGCATCTTCAATCTGAAATGAAGATCTGATATGACTTGATCGCTCAGAGCTTTGTGTCACTGCAAGTGGTTCAAAGAGATCTAAAGCTGCTGACATAGACTGGGGCGGGGTACAGTAAGAGTACTTCGGTCTTTAGCCCCTGTGATGAAGCAGTCTGCTAAGGAAACAAAGGCAGTGTCTCAGAGCATGACACAGATTTACCCAATTATACATTGAGATAACATGGCAGCAGGTGAGTCATCCTGCTAAAAAAATGATTGATATGAATCTTGAAGAAAGGCAGATTTCCAGGCAATGGCAAGCTTCTTTAACATAGACGAGGAGAACAAGGTAGGGAGGAAACTTACTGCTGGTTCAGGTCACTTCTGAGCCTTTTGGGAACCGACCTGAAGCCAGAGTCTAGCCTACACAGGCTTTGAACATCGCTGAAGACCAACAAAGGAAAACGCATTGCTTAGCTCGAGGTCTGTCTGGGAAATTCTTACACATCAGGAGATGGCTCCGAGGATTTACAAAGAAGACATGCAAAGGACAAGCCTGCACAGCTCTGTGCACATCTGCCTCCTCACAGCCAGCAGCATTTCCAAGTGACCTCCTAAGGCCTTCGCCAAACTACAGGGCACCTCTGGGTTTCTGTTTCCCTCATTTTTCGGAATCTTTTCAAAAAAAAGAAAAACAAAAAACAAATTAAAAAAAAAACCTGCACATTTCTTCGTAGAATGCCACAGTGGAATGAAAACAGGCCTTCAATATTAAGACCTAAATTTGCAAAAAACTTGGAGCTTGGTGTTTTGGTTTGTTTTGTTTTGTTTGAATCAAACCACCACATCATTGAAAATTTTTACACGTTCTAATTATTCGGTTCCAAACACCAAACTTGTACTGCACACGGTCCCCATGGAAAGGCTCCCTCAGCAGGACAGCCACAGATGCTGCCATGAAAGGGCAGCAGGGTGCTCCTCCACTTGTTTTCTGCCTGGGCGGCCACCGGGTTTTGACCCATGCACCCTACTAAGCTTCTAGGGTGCAATCTGTGGACCCTTCCCTTTCCCATCCCAGCAGGTGGTCAGGGCCCGCTGGCCTCCAAAGTGCTAGAAGCAGGGCTGGGCCGCCGGCCAGAGTTCAGGGTTCTGGCCCTTGGACTTGCAGCTGACACTAGGCTGCTTGGGAAAACTGCGCGGCTCTGACCTTTCAGCAAAGGGGTGAGCGGCTGCCTTGAGCCCAAAGCGAGGCCTTTCTGGACCGCCAGGTTGTGCCAACAGAGGGCGGACTACGTGGTTCCCTGCTCCACGCAGTCCCAGTTCCCTGACCTGTGGTCCGCACCCTCCGCCGCGCCCACTGGATGCCGACCCTTGGGGACCCAGGAGCGCACGCAATGGGCGTTCCCAGCCGCCATGGCGACCCCCGAGAGGACAACGGGAACCCTCCCCCACCCCCGCCAGGAGCCGACCCCCGCCCCGCGCCGCCCCGCCCCCGCCATGCTCCCGGTGCCTTCCCAGCCGCAGGGGATCCCCGGAGCACAACTGGGACCGACCCCCACCCAGCGATCGGAGTCCCACCCGCCGCCCCTGACCCTGCCCGGCGCTCCCGGCGCGGGTCCAGCCCCAGTGGCGGCCCGAGAGCACAACCGATGCCCGCCCCGGCTCCGCGACCGGACCCCGCCCCGCCGCCCGGGTTCACCCCGCCCGGTGCGATCCCAGCCGTTTCAGCAGTGGCCACCCCGGGAGCACAACTGGGACCTTCATCCCCGCCACGACCCGATTCCCGACCGCGCCGGCCGGCTCGCCCGCCCCAGGCGCTCCCGGTGCGCTGCCCACCTTCACCACGGAAGCCCTCCTGCCCCCACGCCCGGCTCCAGGAGAGCCCTGGGACTCGCTCCGCCTGGTGAAACGGGAGGACAATCCATCCAGCCCACAGAGGCAATCCAAGCTGTCTAGAATTCAGGGATCCAACGAGGACTGACGGAAAGGAAAGATGACCTGACCTAGGAGGGCCATGATATTCTATAGAACCGGACAAAGGTTTCCAAGGAAACTTGATTCCTTGAACCCAAGCTGGTTCTTTTCATAATTCCAAACACTTAGCTCCTTCCCAAAGCCTGCCTGGCCGCCACCACCCCCACCCCAGAAAAACGGCTCAAAGAAATCTTTTCCATCTCAGGTGGAAAACTGGAAGATGTCTTGTCTTGTCTGTCTGGATTGATGTATGTGTCTGAGCCTTGTGATTTTTGATAATAGTGCTCAAGTTCTGAGTTCTTATTTCAATGGTCTCAAGACAAGGCAGCCCTTGCCAACCCAACTGCTTCCAATACAAGAAAACATTGACCTCAGGTGAATGTCAGAGTCCTGTGAACTGGGAACTAGTCAATATTAAATATCTAGTAGTTTTGTTTTGCTCCTCTACTGTAGACATGTCTAAGAGTCATCAACATGAAGCACAAAATGTTCATAGTGCCTCGGTTTGTTCTAAGGTAAAAATTGCTATATCGTTCTATCTGTCACAAGCTTGTCAACAAGAAAGTACCTCGAAAGAACAGGAAGAAAACGAAAAATTAAATGTCATATGAGCTTTTAGATAAACTATGAACACTAATTACACTCTAAAATATCTGCCTATGAGAGTCTTGATTGAAGGCAGAGGAGAAGGGGACGACAGAGGCTAAGATGGTTGGATGGCATCACTGATTCGATGGACATGAGCTTGAGCAAGCCCCTGGAGTTGGTGATGGACACGGAAGCCCAGCGTCCTGCAGGCCACGGGGTCCCAAAGAGTCAGACACGACTGAGCCACTGAACTGAACTGAACATACAATCGTTTCTCCAGGTGTTTTGGTTACCTGAGTTTCTATCCTGTGCTAAACTAAGTGATGACAGTGTACTGAAGAGCTGGGTCATTTCCAAATAAATTAAAGTTCTGAAACATTCACGCCTTGAAAGGACCTCCCTTTTACACAGAAACAAAAGAGATTTTTGACTATCCAATAATAGTGTCTGGCACCATCCTGACATGTGAAACGTAAGAAAGCAATTTTTTTTGTTTTGTTTGGTTCTTCTTGTCTGTGTGTGTGTGTGTGTGTGTGTGTGTGTGCGTGTGAGGGGAGGGGCGCTACTATCACTGATAGGTATGTTCACCAATCTGTCGAATGCCAATATAAAAGTCAGTTCTTGGTTGCTGAAGGGAAATGTATGACTTGGTATTAAAAGAAGGTATGTGGCATGAAATCGCATTTTCTGAAGGCAAACGACGTCGTTCTTTCTTCCAGGTGGCAGTTTCAGGATGGGAGAAGCAAAGGAATGGGTACAGAATGGGATAAGGAGGTTGTAGGGAAAGTGGACCCCCAGAAAAGAGTGTTGTGCCTAGCACAAGGTTTCTTGAGAGGTTGAACTGCCTTTGCTAATGGATTTTAAGTTTCTTTACCTCTTCCGTGATCTCTTCTAGGTTGACCTAGAACAGAAATCTTTTGTTAGCTTTGGCTAAGTGGAGAAGTATTATTGTTTCACGGTGACTTGTGTGATCCTACCTGACTGTTCTCAACCCTTTTGATATCTATGCACTGCTGCTGCTGCTGCTGCTAAGTCGTTTCAGTCGTGTCCGAGTCTGTGTGACCCCATGGACGGCAGCCCACCAGGCCCCGCAGTCCCTGGGGTTCTCTAGGCAAGAACACTGGAGTGGGCTGCCATGTCCTCCTCCAATGCATGAAAGTGAAATGTGAAAGTGAAGTCGCTCAGTCGTGTCCGACTCTGAGCGACCCCATGGACTGCAGCCTACCAGGCTCTTCCGTCCATGAGATTTTCCAGGCAAGAGTACTGGAGTGGGGTGCCATTGCCTTCTCCCATATCTATTCACAAGCCTGCCTAAATCATTGACTTCTAGCCACCTTTGGGATGCCAATGACCACCCACCCTTACCAGGCTGCAGAGGAGAGAAAACACTTACCACAGGAGGTCCGGGTAAGGAACAAGGAACTAACAAGCTCCCACCAACCAGGATTCTGCAGAGGTCAACAAGAGGTCAGCAAGAGATGGGAGACTGCAGTCCAGAGGTCCTAGCAACTTCCAGCGAGCAGCAAAGACCCAGCATAGTCAAAACGAATTCAATGTTACCCAAAACAAATAAATAAACGGACAGAAGTTCTTGGAACATATGACTGAGGTTAGGGGTGAGGCAGTACATGTATGTGCCAGGATACTCTTAAAGTATACTCTTAACATAGATGAGGAGAACAAGGTAGGAGGAAAACTTACTGTTTGGTTCAGGTCGCTTCTGAGCCTTTTGGGAACCACCTGAAGCCAGAGTCTAGCCGAAATACACAGGCTTTGAACATCGCTGAAGACCAACATTTCTACAAAAACGCATTGCTTAGCTCAAGGTTTGTCTGGAAATTCTTACACACTGTGAGATGGCTCCGAGGTGGATTTCTACAAAGAACATCCATGCAAAGGACAAGCCTGCACAGCTCTGTGCACATCTGCCCCCTCCCCCTCACAGCCAGCAGCATTTCCAAGTGACCTCTAAGGCCTTCGCCAAACTACAGGCACCTCTGGTTTTGTTTCCTCATTTTTCGGAATCTTTTCTAAAAAAAAAAAAAAAAAAACAAAAAAAAAAAAAAAAAAAAACCCGCACATTTCTTCGTAGAATGCCACAGTGGAAGGAAAACAGGCCTTCAATATTAAGACCTAAATTTGCAAAAAACTTGGAGCTTGGTGTTTTGTTTGTTTTGTTTTGGTTTGAATCAAACCACCACATCATTGAAAATTTTTACACGTTCTAATTATTCGGTTCCAAAACACCAAACTTGTACTGCACACGGTCCCCATGGAAAGGCCCAGCAGGACAGCCACAGATGCTGCCATGAAAGGGCAGCAGGGTGCCTCCTCCCTTGTTTTCTGCCTGGGCGGCCACCGGGTTTTGAAACCCATGGGTTCAATCCGTGGACCCTTCCCTTTCCCATCCCAGCAGGTGGTCAAGGGCCCGCTGGCCTCCAAAGTGCCAGAAGCAGGGCTGGGCCAGCCGGCCAGAGTTCAGGGTTCTGGCCCTTGGACTTGCAGCGGACACTAGGCTGCTTGGGAAAACCGCGCGGCTCTGGACCTTTCAGCAAAGGGGTGGAGCGGTCAAGGCCTTGAGCCCAAAGGCGAGGCCTTTCTGCGACCGCCAGGTTGTGCCAACAGAGGGCGGACTACGTGGTTCCCTGCTCCACGCAGTCCCAGTTCCCTGACCCGTGGTCCGCACCCCTCCGCCGCGCCCACTGGATGCCGACCCTTGGGGACCCAGGAGCGCACGCAATGGGCGTTCCCAGCCGCCAGGCGACCCCCGAGAGGACAACGGGGAACCCCTCCCCTACCCCCGCCAGGAGCCGACCCCCGCCCCGCGCCGCCCCGCCCCTGCCATGCTCCCGGTGCCTTCCCAGCCGCAGTGGGGATCCCCGGAGCACAACTGGGACCGACCCCACCCACAGCGATCGGAGTCTCCACCCGCGCCGCCCGGGTTGACCCCGCCCCGGGTGCGCTCCCGGCGGGGTCCAGCCCCAGTGGCGGCCTCCGAGAGCACAACCGGGATGCCCGCCCCGCTCCGCCATGACCGACCCCGCCCCCGCCCGGGTTCACCCCGCCCCCGGTGCGATCCCAGCGCGTTTCCAGCAGCAGTGGCCACCCCCGGGAGCACAACTGGGACCGCCCCCATCCCCGCCACGACCCGATTCCCGACCTGCGCCGCCCGGCTTCGCCCCGCCCCGGGCGCGCTCCCGGCGCGCTGCCCACCTTCACCACGGGCTCCCGGTGAGCCCCGCCCCCACGCCCGGTTCCAGGAGAGCCTCTGGGACCTCGCTCCCGCCGCCCGGTGAAACGGGAGGACAATCCATCCAGCCCACAGAGGCAATCCAAGCTGTCTAGAATTCAGGGATCCAACGAGGACTACGGAAAGGAAAGATGACCTGACCTAGGAGGGCCATGATATTCTATAGAACCGGACAAAGTTGGTTTCCAAGGAAACTTGATTCCTTGGAACCCGGAAAGCTGGTTCTTTTCATATGCAATTCCAAACACTTAGCTCCTACCCAAAGCCTGCCTGGCCGCCAGCCCCACCCCCACTCCCCAGAAAAAACGGCTCAAAGAAATCTTTTCCATCTCAGGCGGAAAACTGGAAGATGTCTTGTCTTGTCTGTCTGCATTGATGTCTGTGTCAGTGTGAGCCTTGTGATTTTTGATAATAGTGCTCAAGTTCTGAGTTCTTATTTCAATGGTCTCAAGACAAGGCAGCCCTTGCCAACCAAACTGCTTCCAATACAAGAAAACATTGACCTCAGTGAATGTCAGAGTCCCGTGAACTGGGAGCTAGTCAATATTAAATATCTAGTAGTTTTGGTTTTGCTCCTCTACTGTAGACATGTCTAAGAGTCATCAACATGAAGCACAAAATGTTCATAGTGCCTCGGTTTGTTCTAAGGTAAAAATTGCTATATCATTCTATCTGTCACAAGCTTGTCAACAAGAAAGTACCTCGAAAGAACAGGAAGAAAACGAAAAATTAAATGTGATATGAGCTTTTAGATAAACTATGAACACTAATTACACTCTACAATATCTGCCTATGAGAGTCTTGATTGAAGGCAGAGGAGAAGGGGACGACAGAGGTTAAGATGGTTGGATGGCATCACTGATTCGATGGACATGAGTTTGAGCAAGCCCCTGGAGTTGGTGATGGACACGGAAGCCCAGCGTCCTGCAGGCCACGGGGTCCCAAAGAGTCAGACACGACTGAGCAACTGAACGGAACTGAACTTACAATCGTTTCTCCAGGTGTTTTTGTTACCCGAGTTTCTATCCTGTGCTAAACTAAGTGACGACAGTGTACTGAAGAGCTGGGTCATTTCCAAATAAATTAAAGTTCTGAAACATTCACGCCTTGAAAGGACCTCCCTTTTACACAGAAACAAAAGAGATTTTTGACTATCCAATAATAGTGTCTGGCACCATACTGACATGTGAAACGTAAGAAAGCAATTTTTTTTGTTTGGTTTGGTTCTGATCTGTGTGTGTGTGTGTGTGTGTGTGTGTGTGTGCGTGTGCGGGGGTGGGGGGGCGCTACTATCACTGATAGGTATGTTCACCAATCTGTCGAATGCCAATATAAAAGTCAGTTCTTGGTTGCTGAAGGGAAATGTATGACTTGGTATTAAAAGAAGGTATGTGGAATGAAATCGCATTTTCTGAAGGCAAACGACGTCGTTCTTTCTTCCAGGTGGCAGTTTCAGGATGGGAGAAGCAAAGGAATGGGTACAGAATGGGATAAGGAGGTTGTAGGGAAAGTGGACCCCCAGAAAAGAGTGTTGTGCCTAGCACAAGGTTTCTTGAGAGGTTGAACTGCCTTTGCTAATGGATTTTAAGTTTCTTTACCTCTTCCGTGATCTCTTCTAGGTTGACCTAGAACAGAAATCTTTTGTTAGCTTTGGCTAAGTGGAGAAGTATTATTGTTTCACGGTGACTTGTGTGATCCTACCTGACTGTTCTCAACCCTTTTGATATCTATGCACTGCTGCTGCTGCTGCTGCTAAGTCGTTTCAGTCGTGTCCGAGTCTGTGTGACCCCATGGACGGCAGCCCACCAGGCCCCGCAGTCCCTGGGGTTCTCTAGGCAAGAACACTGGAGTGGGTTGCCATGTCCTCCTCCAATGCATGAAAGTGCAATGTGAAAGTGAAGTCGCTCAGTCGTGTCCGACTCTGAGCGACCCCATGGACTGCAGCCTACCAGGCTCTTCCGTCCATGGGATTTTCCAGGCAAGAGTACTGGAGTGGGGTGCCATTGCCTTCTCCCATATCTATTCACAAGCCTGCCTAAATCATTGACTTCTAGCCACCTTTGGGATGCCAATGACCACCCACCCTTACCAGGCCACAGAGGAGAGAAAACACTTACCACAGGAGGTCCGGGTAAGGAACAAGCAACTAACAAGCTCCCACCAACCAGGATTCTGCAGAGGTCAACAAGAGGTCAGCAAGAGATGGGAGACTGCAGTCCAGAGGTCCTAGCAACTTCCAGCGAGCAGCAAAGACCCAGCATAGTCAAAACGAATTCAATGTTACCAAAAACAAATAAATAAACGGACAGAAGTTCTTTGAACACATGACTGAGATTAGGGGTGAGGCAGAACATGTATGTGCCAGGATACTCTTAAAGTACGAGAAAGCAGAGAAAGGAAAGACAACTCTCAAGCTGTCCAAAGTGATCAAAATGAATGAGTACACAGTTTGACCTGTGTACACTAGCAGATAAAAATCTGAAAAGGAATTTTTAAAAATTCCCTTTCAATACTGTCAACATGAATCAAATGCTTTGCCACGGATGTCACGAGGATGCAAGACTGGCACACTGGAAATTCTACACCGTGGCTGAAAAAGATCCTGAATACATGGACAGATATTCCATAGCGATGGAGAGACTTAAGATGGCAATACCATGGAATGCATCTTCAATCGGAAATGAAGATTCGATATGACTTGATCGCTCAGAGCTTTTGTGTCATCAAGTGTTATGGAAGGATAAAAGAGATCGAGAAAGCTGCTGACATAGACTTGGGGCGGGGTGGGGGGCAGTAAGAGTACCTCCTGCGGGTCTTTAGCCCGATGTGATGCAGCCACTAGCAGTCTGCTAAGGAAACAAAGGCAGTGTCTCAGAGCATGACACCAGACCCCTCACCCACGACATGCATTGAGATAACATGGGCAGCAGGTGAGTCATCCCGGGCTAAAAAATGATTGACATGAATCTTGAAGAAAGGCAGAGTTCCAGGCAAATATGTCATTTCCTTAACATAGATGAGGAGAACAAGGTAGGAGGAAAACTTACTGTTTGGTTCAGGTCACTTCTGAGCCTTTTTGGGGAACCGACCTGAAGCCAGAGTCTAGCCGAAATACACAGGCTTTGAACATCGCTGAAGACCAACATTTCCTAAGGAAAAACGCATTGCTTAGCTCGAGGTTTGTCTGGGAAATTCTTACACATCAGGAGATGGCTCCGAGGTGGATTTCTACAAAGAACATCCATGCAAAGGACAAGCCTGCACAGCTCTGTGCACATCTGCCCCCTCCCCCTCACAGCCAGCAGCATTTCCAAGTGACTTCCTAAGGCCTTCGCCAAACTACAGGGGCACATCTGGGTTTCCTGTTTCCCTCATTTTCGGAATCTTTTCAAAAAAAGAAAAACAAAAAACAAATTAAAAAAAAAAAAAAACCTGCACATTTCTTCGTAGAATGCCACAGTGGAAGGAAAACAGGCCTTCAATATTAAGACCTAAATTTGCAAAAAACTTGGAGCTTGGTGTTTTGGTTTGTTTTGTTTTGTTTGAATCAAACCACCACATCATTGAAAATTTTTACACGTTCTAATTATTCGGTTCCAAAACACCAAACTTGTACTGCACACTGTCCCCATGGAAAGGCCCCCTCAGCAGGACAGCCACAGATGCTGCCATGAAAGGGCAGCAGGGTGCCCTCCTCCCTTGTTTTCTGCCTGGGCGGCCACCGGGTTTTGAAACCCATGCACCCTACTAAGTTTCTAGGGTGCAATTCGTGGACCCTTCCCTTTCCCATCCCAGCAGGTGGTCAAGGGCCCGCTGGCCTCCAAAGTGCCAGAAGCAGGGCTGGGCCAGCCGGCCAGAGTTCAGGGTTCTGGCCCTTGGACTTGCAGCGGACACTAGGCTGCTTGGGAAAACCGCGCGGCTCTGACCTTTCAGCAAAGGGGTGGAGCGGTCAAGGCCTTGAGCCCAAAGGCGAGGCCTTTCTGCGACCGCCAGGTTGTGCCAACAGAGGGCGGACTACGTGGTTCCCTGCTCCACGCAGTCCCAGTTCCCTGACCTGTGGTCCGCACCCCTCCGCCGCGCCCACTGGATGCCGACCCTTGGGGACCCAGGAGCGCACGCAATGGGCGTTCCCAGCCGCCATGGCGACCCCCGAGAGGACAACGGGGAACCCCTCCCCTACCCCCGCCAGGAGCCGACCCCCGCCCCGCGCCGCCCCGCCCCTGCCATGCTCCCGGTGCCTTCCCAGCCGCAGTGGGGATCCCCGGAGCACAACTGGGACCGACCCCCACCCACAGCGATCGGAGTCTCCACCCGCGCCGCCCGGGCTGACCCCGCCCCGGGTGCGCTCCCGGCGCGGGTCCAGCCCCAGTGGCGGCCTCCGAGAGCACAACCGGGAGGCCCGCCCCCGCCCGCCATGACCGGACCCCCGCCCCCCGCCGCCCGGGTTCACCCCGCCCCTGGTGCGATCCCAGCGCGTTTCCAGCAGCAGTGGCCACCCCCGGGAGCACAACTGGGACCGCCCCCATCCCCGCCACGACCCGATTCCCGACCCGCGCCGCCCGGCTTCGCCCCGCCCCGGGCGCGCTCCCGGTGCGCTGCCCACCTTCACCACGGGCTCCCGGTGAGCCCTGCCCCCACGCCCGGTTCCAGGAGAGCCTCTGGGACCTCGCTCCCGCCGCCCGGTGAAATGGGAGGACAATCCATCCAGCCCACAGAGGCAATCCAAGCTGTCTAGAATTCAGGGATCCAACGAGGACTACGGAAAGGAAAGATGACCTGACCTAGGAGGGCCATGATATTCTATAGAACTGGACAAAGTTGGTTTCCAAGGAAACTTGATTCCTTGGAACCCGGAAAGCTGGTTCTTTTCATATGCAATTCCAAACACTTAGCTCCTTACCAAAGCCTGCCTGGCCGCCAGCCCCACCCCCACTCCCCAGAAAAAACGGCTCAAAGAAATCTTTTCCATCTCAGGCGGAAAACTGGAAGATGTCTTGTCTTGTCTGTCTGGATTGATGTCTGTGTCAGTGTGAGCCTTGTGATTTTTGATAATAGTGCTCAAGTTCTGAGTTCTTATTTCAATGGTCTCAAGACAAGGCAGCCCTTGCCAACCCAACTGCTTCCAATACAAGAAAACATTGACCTCAGTGAATGTCAGAGTCCCGTGAACTGGGAGCTAGTCAATATTAAATATCTAGTAGTTTTGGTTTTGCTCCTCTACTGTAGACATGTCTAAGAGTCATCAACATGAAGCACAAAATGTTCATAGTGCCTCGGTTTGTTCTAAGGTAAAAATTGCTATATCGTTCTATCTGTCACAAGCTTGTCAACAAGAAAGTACCTCGAAAGAACAGGAAGAAAACGAAAAATTAAATGTGATATGAGCTTTTAGATAAACTATGAACACTAATTACACTCTACAATATCTGCCTATGAGAGTCTTGATTGAAGGCAGAGGAGAAGGGGACGACAGAGGCTAAGATGGTTGGATGGCATCACTGATTCGATGGACATGAGTTTGAGCAAGCCCCTGGAGTTGGTGATGGACACGGAAGCCCAGCGTCCTGCAGGCCACGGGGTCCCAAAGAGTCAGACACGACTGAGCAACTGAACGGAACTGAACTTACAATCGTTTCTCCAGGTGTTTTGGCTACCCGAGTTTCTATCCTGTGCTAAACTAAGTGACGACAGTGTACTGAAGAGCTGGGTCATTTCCAAATAAATTAAAGTTCTGAAACATTCACGCCTTGAAAGGACCTCCCTTTTACACAGAAACAAAAGAGATTTTTGACTATCCAATAATAGTGTCTGGCACCATCCTGACATGTGAAACGTAAGAAAGCAATTTTTTTGTTTGGTTTGGTTCTGATGTGTGTGTGTGTGTGCTACTATCACTGATAGGTATGTTCACCAATCTGTCTAATGCCAATATAAAAGTCAGTTCTTGGTTGCTGAAGGGAAATGTATGACTTGGTATTAAAAGAAGGTATGTGGAATGAAATCGCATTTTCTGAAGGCAAACGACGTCGTTCTTTCTTCCAGGTGGCAGTTTCAGGATGGGAGAAGCAAAGGAATGGGTACAGAATGGGATAAGGAGGTTGTAGGGAAAGTGGACCCCCAGAAAAGAGTGTTGTGCCTAGCACAAGGTTTCTTGAGAGGTTGAACTGCCTTTGCTAATGGATTTTAAGTTTCTTTACCTCTTCCGTGATCTCTTCTAGGTTGACCTAGAACAGAAATCTTTTGTTAGCTTTGGCTAAGTGGAGAAGTATTATTGTTTCACGGTGACTTGTGTGATCCTACCTGACTGTTCTCAACCCTTTTGATATCTATGCACTGCTGCTGCTGCTGCTGCTAAGTCGTTTCAGTCGTGTCCGAGTCTGTGTGACCCCATGGACGGCAGCCCACCAGGCCCCGCAGTCCCTGGGGTTCTCTAGGCAAGAACACTGGAGTGGGTTGCCATGTCCTCCTCCAATGCATGAAAGTGCAATGTGAAAGTGAAGTCGCTCAGTCGTGTCCGACTCTGAGCGACCCCATGGACTGCAGCCTACCAGGCTCTTCCGTCCATGGGATTTTCCAGGCAAGAGTACTGGAGTGGGGTGCCATTGCCTTCTCCCATATCTATTCACAAGCCTGCCTAAATCATTGACTTCTAGCCACCTTTGGGATGCCAATGACCACCCACCCTTACCAGGCCACAGAGGAGAGAAAACACTTACCACAGGAGGTCCGGGTAAGGAACAAGGAACTAACAAGCTCCCACCAACCAGGATTCTGCAGAGGTCAACAAGAGGTCAGCAAGAGATGGGAGACTGCAGTCCAGAGGTCCTAGCAACTTCCAGCGAGCAGCAAAGACCCAGCATAGTCCAAACGAATTCAATGTTACCAAAAACAAATAAATAAACGGACAGAAGTTCTTTGAACACATGACTGAGATTAGGGGTGAGGCAGAACATGTATGTGCCAGGATACTCTTAAAGTACGAGAAAGCAGAGAAAGGAAAGACAACTCTCAAGCTGTCCAAAGTGATCAAAATGAATGAGTACACAGTTTGACCTGTGTACACTAGCAGATAAAAATCTGAAAAGGAATTTTTAAAAATTCCCTTTCAATACTGTCAACATGAATCAAATGCTTTGCCACGGATGTCACGAGGATGCAAGACTGGCACACTGGAAATTCTACACCGTGGCTGAAAAAGATCCTGAATACATGGACAGATATTCCATAGCGATGGAGAGACTTAAGATGGCAATACCATGGAATGCATCTTCAATCTGAAATGAAGATTCGATATGACTTGATCGCTCAGAGCTTTTGTGTCATCAAGTGTTATGGAAGGATAAAAGAGATCGAGAAAGCTGCTGACATAGACTTGGGGCGGGGTGGGGGGCAGTAAGAGTACCCCCTGCGGGTCTTTAGCCCGATGTGATGCAGCCACTAGCAGTCTGCTAAGGAAACAAAGGCAGTGTCTCAGAGCATGACACCAGACCCCCTCACCCACGACATGCATTGAGATAACATGGGCAGCAGGTGAGTCATCCCGGGCTAAAAAATGATTGACATGAATCTTGAAGAAAGGCAGATTTCCAGGCAAATATGTCATTTCCTTAACATAGACGAGGAGAACAAGGTAGGAGGAAAACTTACTGTTTGGTTCAGGTCACTTCTGAGCCTTTTGGGGGAACCGACCTGAAGCCAGAGTCTAGCCGAAATACACAGGCTTTGAACATCGCTGAAGACCAACATTTCCTAAGGAAAAAACGCATTGCTTAGCTCGAGGTTTGTCTGGGAAATTCTTACACATCAGGAGATGGCTCCGAGGTGGATTTCTACAAAGAACATCCATGCAAAGGACAAGCCTGCACAGCTCTGTGCACATCTGCCCCCTCCCCCTCACAGCCAGCAGCATTTCCAAGTGACCTCCTAAGGCCTTCGCCAAACTACAGGGGCACCTCTGGGTTTCCTGTTTCCCTCATTTTCGGAATCTTTTCAAAAAAAGAAAAACAAAAAACAAATTAAAAAAAAAAAAAACCCGCACATTTCTTCGTAGAATGCCACAGTGGAAGGAAAACAGGCCTTCAATATTAAGACCTAAATTTGCAAAAAACTTGGAGCTTGGTGTTTTGGTTTGTTTTGTTTTGTTTGAATCAAACCACCACATCATTGAAAATTTTTACACGTTCTAATTATTCGGTTCCAAAACACCAAACTTGTACTGCACACGGTCCCCATGGAAAGGCCCCCTCAGCAGGACAGCCACAGATGCTGCCATGAAAGGGCAGCAGGGTGCCCTCCTCCCTTGTTTTCTGCCTGGGCGGCCACCGGGTTTTGAAACCCATGCACCCTACTAAGTTTCTAGGGTGCAATTCGTGGACCCTTCCCTTTCCCATCCCAGCAGGTGGTCAAGGGCCCGCTGGCCTCCAAAGTGCCAGAAGCAGGGCTGGGCCAGCCGGCCAGAGTTCAGGGTTCTGGCCCTTGGACTTGCAGCGGACACTAGGCTGCTTGGGAAAACCGCGCGGCTCTGACCTTTCAGCAAAGGGGTGGAGCGGTCAAGGCCTTGAGCCCAAAGGCGAGGCCTTTCTGCGACCGCCAGGTTGTGCCAACAGAGGGCGGACTACGTGGTTCCCTGCTCCACGCAGTCCCAGTTCCCTGACCTGTGGTCCGCACCCCTCCGCCGCGCCCACTGGATGCCGACCCTTGGGGACCCAGGAGCGCACGCAATGGGCGTTCCCAGCCGCCATGGCGACCCCCGAGAGGACAACGGGGAACCCCTCCCCTACCCCCGCCAGGAGCCGACCCCCGCCCCGCGCCGCCCCGCCCCTGCCATGCTCCCGGTGCCTTCCCAGCCGCAGTGGGGATCCCCGGAGCACAACTGGGACCGACCCCCACCCACAGCGATCGGAGTCTCCACCCGCGCCGCCCGGGTTGACCCCGCCCCGGGTGCGCTCCCGGCGCGGGTCCAGCCCCAGTGGCGGCCTCCGAGAGCACAACCGGGATGCCCGCCCCCGCTCCGCCATGACCGGACCCCCGCCCCCGCCGCCCGGTTCACCCCGCCCCTGGTGCGATCCCAGCGCGTTTCCAGCAGCAGTGGCCACCCCGGGAGCACAACTGGGACCGCCCCCATCCCCGCCACGACCCGATTCCCGACCCGCGCCGCCCGGCTTCGCCCCGCCCCGGGCGCGCTCCCGGTGCGCTGCCCACCTTCACCACGGGCTCCCGGTGAGCCCCGCCCCCACGCCCGGTTCCAGGAGAGCCTCTGGGACCTCGCTCCCGCCGCCCGGTGAAACGGGAGGACAATCCATCCAGCCCACAGAGGCAATCCAAGCTGTCTAGAATTCAGGGATCCAACGAGGACTACGGAAAGGAAAGATGACCTGACCCAGGAGGGCCATGATATTCTATAGAACCGGACAAAGTTGGTTTCCAAGGAAACTTGATTCCTTGGAACCCGGAAAGCTGGTTCTTTTCATATGCAATTCCAAACACTTAGCTCCTTCCCAAAGCCTGCCTGGCCGCCAGCCCCACCCCCACTCCCCAGAAAAAAACGGCTCAAAGAAATCTTTTCCATCTCAGGCGGAAAACTGGAAGATGTCTTGTCTTGTCTGTCTGGATTGATGTCTGTGTCAGTGTGAGCCTTGTGATTTTTGATAATAGTGCTCAAGTTCTGAGTTCTTATTTCAATGGTCTCAAGACAAGGCAGCCCTTGCCAACCCAACTGCTTCCAATACAAGAAAACATTGACCTCAGTGAATGTCAGAGTCCCGTGAACTGGGAGCTAGTCAATATTAAATATCTAGTAGTTTTGGTTTTGCTCCTCTACTGTAGACATGTCTAAGAGTCATCAACATGAAGCACAAAATGTTCATAGTGCCTCGGTTTGTTCTAAGGTAAAAATTGCTATACCGTTTTATCTGTCACAAGCTTGTCAACAAGAAAGTACCTCGAAAGAACAGGAAGAAAACGAAAAATTAAATGTCATATGAGCTTTTAGATAAACTATGAACACTAATTACACTCTACAATATCTGCCTATGAGGGTCTTGATTGAAGGCAGAGGAGAAGGGGACGACAGAGGCTAAGATGGTTGGATGGCATCACTGATTCGATGGACATGAGTTTGAGCAAGCCCCTGGAGTTGGTGATGGACACGGAAGCCCAGCGTCCTGCAGGCCACGGGGTCCCAAAGAGTCAGACACGACTGAGCAACTGAACGGAACTGAACTTACAATCGTTTCTCCAGGTGTTTTGGTTACCCGAGTTTCTATCCTGTGCTAAACTAAGTGACGACAGTGTACTGAAGAGCTGGGTCATTTCCAAATAAATTAAAGTTCTGAAACATTCACGCCTTGAAAGGACCTCCCTTTTACACAGAAACAAAAGAGATTTTTGACTATCCAATAATAGTGTCTGGCACCATCCTGACATGTGAAACGTAAGAAAGCAATTTTTTTGTTTTGTTTGGTTCTGATCTTGTGTGTGTGTGTGTGTGTGTGTGTGTGTGTGTGTGCGCGGGGAGGGGGGCGCTACTATCACTGATAGGTATGTTCACCAATCTGTCGAATGCCAATATAAAAGTCAGTTCTTGGTTGCTGAAGGGAAATGTATGACTTGGTATTAAAAGAAGGTATGTGGAATGAAATCGCATTTTCTGAAGGCAAACGACGTCGTTCTTTCTTCCAGGTGGCAGTTTCAGGATGGGAGAAGCAAAGGAATGGGTACAGAATGGGATAAGGAGGTTGTAGGGAAAGTGGACCCCCAGAAAAGAGTGTTGTGCCTAGCACAAGGTTTCTTGAGAGGTTGAACTGCCTTTGCTAATGGATTTTAAGTTTCTTTACCTCTTCCGTGATCTCTTCTAGGTTGACCTAGAACAGAAATCTTTGTGAGCTTTGGCTAAGTGGAGAAGTATTATTGTTTCACGGTGACTTGTGTGATCCTACCTGACTGTTCTCAACCCTTTTGATATCTATGCACTGCTGCTGCTGCTGCTGCTAAGTCGTTTCAGTCGTGTCCGAGTCTGTGTGACCCCATGGACGGCAGCCCACCAGGCCCCGCAGTCCCTGGGGTTCTCTAGGCAAGAACACTGGAGTGGGTTGCCATGTCCTCCTCCAATGCATGAAAGTGTAATGTGAAAGTGAAGTCGCTCAGTCGTGTCCGACTCTGAGCGACCCCATGGACTGCAGCCTGCCAGGCTCTTCCGTCCATGGGATTTTCCAGGCAAGAGTACTGGAGTGGGGTGCCATTGCCTTCTCCCATATCTATTCACAAGCCTGCCTAAATCATTGACTTCTAGCCACCTTTGGGATGCCAATGACCACCCACCCTTACCAGGCCGCAGAGGAGAGAAAACACTTACCACAGGAGGTCCGGGTAAGGAACAAGGAACTAACAAGCTCCCACCAACCAGGATTCTGCAGAGGTCAACAAGAGGTCAGCAAGAGATGGGAGACTGCAGTCCAGAGGTCCTAGCAACTTCCAGCGAGCAGCAAAGACCCAGCATAGTCCAAACGAATTCAATGTTACCAAAAACAAATAAATCAACGGACAGAAGTTCTTTGAACACATGACTGAGATTAGGGGTGAGGCAGAACATGTATGTGCCAGGATACTCTTAAAGTACGAGAAAGCAGAGAAAGGAAAGACAACTCTCAAGCTGTCCAAAGTGATCAAAATGAATGAGTACACAGTTTGACCTGTGTACACTAGCAGATAAATCTGAAAAGGAATTTTTAAAAATTCCCTTTCAATACTGTCAACATGAATCAAATGCTTTGCCACGGATGTCACGAGGATGCAAGACTGGCACACTGGAAATTCTACACTGTGGCTGAAAAAGATCCTGAATACATGGACAGATATTCCATAGCGATGGAGAGACTTAAGATGGCAATACCATGGAATGCATCTTCAATCTGAAATGAAGATTCGATATGACTTGATCGCTCAGAGCTTTTGTGTCATCAAGTGTTATGGAAGGATAAAAGAGATCGAGAAAGCTGCTGACATAGACTTGGGGCGGGGTGGGGGGTAAGAGTACTCCCTGGGTCTTTAGCCCGATGTGATGCAGCCACTAGCAGTCTGCTAAGGAAACAAAGGCAGTGTCTCAGAGCATGACACCAGACCCCTCACCCACGACATGCATTGAGATAACATGGGCAGCAGGTGAGTCATCCCGGGCTAAAAAATGATTGACATGAATCTTGAAGAAAGGCAGATTTCCAGGCAAATATGTCATTTCAACATAGACGAGGAGAACAAGGTAGGAGGAAAACTTACTGTTTGGTTCAGGTCACTTGAGCCTTTGGGGGAACCGACCTGCAGCCAGAGTCTAGCCGAAATACACAGGCTTTGAACATCGCTGAAGACCAACATTTCCTAAGGAAAAAACGCATTGCTTAGCTCGAGGTCTGTCTGGGAAATTCTTACACATCAGGAGATGGCTCCGAGTGGATTTCTACAAAGAACATCCATGCAAAGGACAAGCCTGCACAGCTCTGCTGCACAGCCAGCAGCATTTCCTAAAGGCCTTCGCCAAACTACAGGCACCTCTGTTTCCTGTTTCATTTTCTGGAATCTTTTCAAAAAAAAAGAAAACAAAAACAAAAACAAACAAAAAAAAAACCCTGCACATTTCTTCGTAGAATGCCACAGTGGAAGGAAAACAGGCCTTCAATATTAAGACCTAAATTTGCAAAACTTGGAGCTTGGTTTTTGTTTGTTTTGTTTTGTTTGAATCAAACCACCACATCATTGAAAATTTTTACACGTTCTAATTATTCGGTTCCAAAACACCAAACTTGTACTGCACACGGTCCTCATGGAAAGACCCCTCAGCAGGACAGCCACAGATGCTGCCATGAAAGGGCAGCAGGTGCCCTCCACCCTTGTTTTCTGCTCATGGCCACTGGTTTTGAAACCCATGCACCCTACTGTTTCTAGTGCACTGTGGACCCTTCCCTTTCCCATCCCAGCAGGTGGTCAAGGGCCTGCTGGCCTCCAAAGTGCCAGAAGCAGGGCTGGCCAGCTGGCCAGAGTTCAGGGTTCTGGCCCTTGGACTTGCAGCGGACACTAGGCTGCTTGGGAAAACCGCGCGGCTCTGACCTTTCAGCAGGGGTGGAGCGGTCAAGGCCTTGAGCCCACAGGCGAGGCCTTTCTGCGACCGCCAGGTTGTGCCAACAGAGGGCGGACTACGTGGTTCCCTGCTCCACGCAGTCCCAGTTCCCTGACCTGTGGTCCGCACCCCTCCGCTGCGCCCACTGGATGCCGACCCTTGGGGACCCAGGAGCGCACGCAATGGGCGTCCCAGCCGCCATGGCGACCGAGAGGACAACGGGGAACCCCCCCCTACCCCCGCCAGGAGCCGACCCCCGCCCCGCGCCGCCCCGCCCCTGCCATGCTCCTGCTTTCCCCAGCCGCAGGGATCCCCGGAGCACAACTGGGACCGACCCCCACCCACAGCGATCGGAGTCTCCACCCGCGCTGCCCCTTGACTCCCGCCCCGGGTGCGCTCCCGGCGCGGGTCCAGCCCTGGTGGCGGCCTCCGAGAGCACAACCGGGATGCCCGCCCCGGCCTCCGCCATGACCGACCCCCGCCCCGCCGCCTGGGTTCACCTTCCCCCCTGGTGCGATCCCAGGCGTTTCCAGCAGCAGTGGCCACCCCCGGGAGCACAACTGGACCGCCTCTCATCCTCACGACCTGACCCCGACTCAGGCCACTGGCTGCTTTGCCCCGGGCGCGCTCCCGGTGTGCGGCCCACCTTCACCACGGGCTCCTGGTGAGCCCTGCCCCCACGCCCGGTTCCAGGAGAGCCTCTGGGACCTCGCTCCTGCCGCCCGGTGAAACGGGAGGACAATCCATCCAGCCCACAGAGGCAATCCAAGCTGTCTAGAATCAGGGATCCAACGAGGACTACGGAAAGGAAAGATGACCTGACCTAGGAGGGCCATGATATTCTATAGAACCGGAAGTTGGTTTCCAAGGAAACTTGATTCCTTGGAACCCGGAAAGCTGGTTCTTTTCATATGCAACCCAAACCAGGAGCTCCTTCCCAAAGCCTGCCTGGCCAGCCCCACCCCCACTCCCCAGAAAACGGCTCAAAGACATCTTTCCATCTCAGGCGGAAAACTGGAAGATGTCTTGTCTTGTCTGTCTGGATTGATGTATGTGTCAGTGTGAGCCTTGTGATTTTTGATAATAGTGCTCAAGTTCTGAGTTCTTATTTCAATGGTCCCAAGACAAGGCAGCCCTTGCCAACCCAACTGCCCAATACAAGAAAACATTGACCTCAGTGAATGTCAGAGTCCCGTGAACTGGGAACTAGTCAATATTAAATATCTAGTAGTTTTGGTTTTGCTCCTCTACTGTAGACATGCTCTAAGAGTCTAATGTTAGAAAAATGTTCATAGTGCCTCGGTTTGTTCTAAGGTAAAATTGCTATGCCCCATCTGTCACAAGCTTGTCAACAAGAAAGTACCTTGAAAGAACAGGAAGAAAACGAAAAATTAAATGTCATATGAGCTTTAGATAAACTATGAACACTAATTACACTCTACACTATCTGCCTATGAGAGTCTTGATTGAAGGCAGGAGAAGGGGACGACAGAGGCTAAGATGGTTGGATGGCATCACTGATTCGATGGACATGAGTTTGAGCAAGCCCTCTGAGTTGGTGATGGACACGGAAGCCCAGCGTCCTGCGGGACACGGGTCCCAAAGAGTCAGAGACACACCACTGAGCCACTGAACTGAACCGAACTTACAATCGTTTCTCCAGGTGTTTTGTTACCCGAGTTTCTATCCTGTAATCCACTAAGTGATGACTGTACTGAAGAGCTTGTCATTTCCAATAAATTCAAGTTCTGAAACATTCACGCCTTGAGGACCTCCTTTACACAGAAACAAAAGAGATTTTTGACTATCCAATAATAGTGTCTGGCACCATCCTGACATGTGAAACGTAAGAAAGCAATTTTTTTGGTTTTGTTTGGTTCTGATCTTGGGGTGTGTGTGTGTGTGTGTGTGTGTGTGCGTGCGTGCGTGTGGGAGGGGGGAGGGCGCCACTATCACTGATAGTATGTTCACCAATCTGCGAATGCCATATAAAAGCCAGTTCTTGCTGAAGGGAAATGTATGACTTGGTATTAAAAGAAGGTATGAAGTGAAATCGCATTTTCTGAAGGAAAACGAGCTGTTCTTTCTTCCAGGTGGTTTCGGATGGGAGGCAAAGGAATGGGTACAGAATGGGATAAGGAGCTGTGGGGAAAAGTGGACCCCCAGAAAGAGTGTTGTGCCTAGCACAAGGTTTCGAGAGGTTGAACTGCCTTGCTAATGGATTTTAAGTTTCTTTACCTCTTCTTCCGTGATCTCTTCTAGGTTGACCTAGAACAGAAATCTCTTGTGAGCTTTGGCTAAGTGGAGAAGTATTGTTTCACGGTGACTTGTGGATCCTACCTGACTGTTCTCAACCCTTTGATACTTCAGGACCAAGGCTGCTGCTGCTGCTGCCCCGCTCGGTCGTTTCCAGCGTGTCCGAGTCCAGGACCCCAGGGGGATGCAGCCCACCAGGCCCCGCAGTCCCTGGGGTTCTCAGGCAAGAACACTGGAGTACACACATGTCCCTCCAATGCATGAAAAGTGTAATGTGAAAGTGAAGTCGCCCAGTCGTGTCCGCTCTGAGCGACCCCATGGACTGCAGCCTGCCAGGCTCTTCCGTCCATGGGATTTTCCAGGCAGGTACTGGAGGTGCCGCTGCCTCTCCCATATCTATTCACAAGCCTGCCTAAATCATTGACTTCTAGCCACCTTTGGGATGCCAATGACCACCCACCCTTACCAGGCCGCAGAGGAGAGAAAACACTTACTACAGGAGGTCATAAGGAACAAGGAACCAACAAGCTCCCACCAACCGGGATTCTGCAGAGGTCAAGAGGTCAGCAAGAGATGGGACTGCAGTCCAGAGGTCTCAGCAACTCTAGCGAGCAGAAAAGACCCAGCATAGTCCAAACGAATCTAAATGCTACCAAAAACAACAATAAACGGACAGAAGTTCTTTGACCACATGACTGAGATTAGGGTGAGGCTGGAACATGTCTAAAAGCAGATCCAGTTACCAGGAAAGGTGATAAAAGGAAAGATACTCTCAAGCTGTCCAAAGTGATCAGTCGAATGAGTACACAGTTTGACCTGTGTACATCATGAGATAAGACCTCAGGTGAATTTTAAAAATTTCTTTCAATACTGTCAATGAATCAAATGCTTTGCCACGGATGTCACGAGGATGCCAGACTGGCACATTTGGAAATTTACACCGTGGCTGAAAAAGATCCTGAATACATGGACAGATATTCCAGAAGCGATGGAGAGATTCTAAGATGGAACAACATGGAAGTGACTTCGAATCTGAAATGAAGATTCGATATGACTTGATCGCTCAGAGCTTTTGTGTCATCAAATGTTGAATGATAAAAGAGATCGAGAAAGCTGCTGAGATAGACTTGGGGTTGTGTGGGGGTAAGAGTACCCTTCGGTTCTTCAGAAGCCTGGCTGGATGCAGCCACTAGCAGTTCACAGGAAACAAAGGCAGTGTCTCAGAGCATGCTGATACTCAGACTCTTCACTCCATGACATGTCTTGAGAAACATGGGGCAGGGAGCTTCCTGGCAAAAATGATTGATATGAATCTTGAAGAAAGGTAGATTTCCCAGGCAAATTGGCATTTCCTTAACATAGACGAGGAGAACAAGGTCGGAGGAAAACTGAGCTGTTTGGTTCAGGTCCTGAGCCTTTGGGGGAACTGACCTGAAGCCAGAGTTCAGTCAACACAGGTTGAACATCGCTGAAGACCAACATTTGCTGAAAACGAGACACAGCCTTGTGTCTGTCTGCAGCCTCTTACACATCAGGAGATGGCTCCGAGGTGGATTTCTACAAAGAACATCCAGTAGAGTGACAAGCCTGTGCACACTGATAATTTTTTGAATTTTCAAAAAAAGAAAAACAAAAACAAAAAACAAAAAACAAAAAACTCCCGCACATTTCTCGTAGGAATGCCACAGTGGAAGGAAAACTCTCCTTTCAATATTAAGACCTAAATTTGAAAAAAACCTTGAGCTTGTACCTTTTGGTTTGTTTTGTTTTGTTTGAATCAAAACCACCACATCATTGAAAATTTTTCCACGTTCTAATTATTCGGTTCCAAACACCAAACTTGTACTGCACACGGTCCCCATGGAAAGGCCTCAGCAGGACAGCCACAGATGCTGCCATGAAAGGCAGCAGGGTGCCCTCCACTTGTTTTCTGCTCATGGCCACCGGGTTTTGAAACTCCATGCACCACTAAGTTGAGTACCTGGGGATCTCTTCCTCTCCCATCCCAGAGAAGGCCCCTGGCCTCCAAAGTGCTAGAAGCAGGGCTGGGGCCACGGCCAGAGTTCAGGGTTCTGGCCCTTTGGTAAAACCGGGTGGCACGTTTGACCTTCAGCAAAGGTGAGTGGCCAAGGCCTTGGAGCCCAAAGGCGAGGCCTTCTCTGCGACCGCCAGGTTAAAGAACAGAGGGGCGGACTACGTGGTCTCTTGCCCACGCAGTCCCAGTTCCCCCTGACCTGTGGTCCGCACCCTCTCGCCGCGCCCACTGGATGCCGACCCCTGGGGACCCAGGAGCGCACGCAATGGGCGTCTTGAGCTGCCATGGCGACCCCGAGAGGACAACGGGAAGCCCCACCCCCGCCAGGAGCGACCCCCGCCCCGCGCCGCCCCCGCCCCCGCCATGCTCCCGGCGCCTCCCCAGCCGCGCGGGGATCCCGAGTACGGGACCGGGACCGCCCCCATCCCCGCCACGACCCGACTCCCGGACCCGCGCCGCCCGGCGGCTTCGCCCCCGCCCGGCGCGCCTCCCGGTGCGCGGCCCACCTTCACCACGGGCTCCCGGTGAGCCCCGCCCCACGCTCCGGTTCCAGGAGAGCCTCTGGGACTCCTCAGCCCTGCCGCCCGGAGGAAACGGGAGGACAATCCATCCAGCCCACAGAGGCAATCCAAGCTGTCTAGAATTCAGGGATCCAACGAGGACTACGGGAAAGGGAAAGATGACCTGACCCAGGAGGGCCATGATATTCTACAGAACTGGACAAAGTTGG
This sequence comes from Bos javanicus, assembly GCF_032452875.1. Classification (NCBI taxonomy): domain Eukaryota; kingdom Metazoa; phylum Chordata; class Mammalia; order Artiodactyla; family Bovidae; genus Bos; species Bos javanicus. The sequence goes on from NW_026894847.1 coordinate 26,395, forward strand.
CTCCAAGGAAACACCCTGGAACCCGGAAAGCTGGTTCTTTCATATGCACCAAACCATGAGCTCTCCCCAGTAAAGCCTGCCTGCCGCCAGCCCCCTCCCCAGAAACGGCTCAAAGAAATCTTTTCTACCCCAGGCGGAAAACTGGAAGATGTCTTGTCTTGTCTGTCTGGATTGATGTATGTGTCAGTGTGAGCCTTGTGATTTTTGATAATAGTGCTCAAGTTCTGAGTTCTTATTTCAATGGTCTCAAGACAAGTCAGCCCTTGCAAACCAAACCGCTTCCAATACAAGAAAACATTGACCTCAGTGAATGTCAGAGTCCCGTGAACTGGACTCAGTCAATATTAAATATCTAGTAGTTTTGGTTTTGCTCCTCTACTGTAGACATGTCTAAGAGTCATCAACATGAAGTACAAAATGTTCATAAGTGCCTGCCTAGTTAGGTAAAACTGCTGGTACCGTTTTATCTGTCACAAGCTTGTCAACAAGAAAGCACTTAAAAGAACAGGAACAAAACGAAAAATTAAATGTCATATGAGCTTTTAGATAAACTATGAACACTAATTCCACTGAAAATATCTGCTCTAAGGGGTTCTTGATTGAAGGCAGAGGAGAAGGGGATCACAGAAGCTAAGATGGTTGGATGGCGTCACTGATTCGATGGACATGATTTGAGTGCCTGGAGTTGCCACCCTGTGAATGGACACAGAAGCCAGGTGTCCTGCAGGCCACGGGGTCCAAAAGAGTCAGACACGACTGAGCAACTGGAACTGAACTGAACTTCAATCATTTCTCCAGATGTTTTGCTACCCGAGTTGCTATCCTGTGCTAAACTAAGTGACGACAGTGTATCAAGAGCTGGAGGTGATTTCCAATTAAATTAAAATTCTGACACCTACCCCTTGAAAGGACCTCCCTTTTACACAGAAATAAGGGAGGACCTGCACAAGTCGAGGGAACCCAGGGTTTCCCCTCAACCCGAGGTCGAGACCCTTCCACGTCTCGAGGCCAGATTCCCCTACCATGGCTCGGGAGCAAGGACGCGCTCCCCTCGCCACTCGCATGGAGACCCGACTTCCCTGGCGCCCCACGAGAGGCTCACTGACCTCGCCGTCGTACCTCGTGAGAAACCGCACACTGGGGCCGCCGCTCGAGAACAACCCCGAGATTCCCCCGTCATCGAGAGATGAGGGCCTTCGTCTCCTGCATGGCCTAGAGACCAATCTCGCGACCTCTCTCCAAACGCCTCAGGAGGCTTGACTCCCTTGAGTCCACCCAGTGAGCTCCAAGAGATACCCGTCGCGATTCGAGAGCAGAGCGGGGTTCTTTGCTTCCACTCGAGATGAATGCCTGTCTCCCGGGTGCGTCTGGAATGCAACCCCGAGATCCCTGTCGCCCCTGGAGAGGAACATTGGCTTCTGGACACAAGCCTAGATGAGGTCTATTGGCCCTGCAGTCACTCGAGAGCAATCCCCAGCTTTCCTTCGCAACTCGAATGGAAGATTGGACTTGCCTGGGCCAACACAAGAGGCAGCCTGAATTCCCCGTCGTAACTCGAGAATCCCGCCGTAACTCGAGAAAAACCACGTGGCTCCCCCGTCATCGCAAGATGAAGCCCTTTCCCGCTACAGCGCCTCAGGAGAAGTCCCACGTTAGGAATTGGAGGTCGAAAGGGCACTTGGCACCCTTGATGCGACCCACAAAGTTCCCCGAAATCCCGGTCTCCCTCGAGAGGAACACTGAGGTTTTCCGGCACCCCCTCCTCTGAGCCCTTTCTCCCCTCCTGATCTGGACAGGAGGGTCGACTCCCCTGCTTTGTCTGGAAGGGGTTCCCGACCTTCCGGTCGCACCTCAGGATGAGGCCGGTCTCACGAAGACATTCCAGACGTGGCCTCGTGGGTGGTTCCACATTCCGTAGGACCCCGATTTCCCGGTCCCCTCTTGATAAGAACCCGATGCCCGGACACCTCTCCGAACTCCACCCTGTGAATGAAGTCAACACGAAGGGGCAGTTTTTCCGTGCATCGTTCGGAAAAACCCCAGGTTCCAAATACAGCTCGACAAGCGGCCTCTCTCCCCGGGGACATCTCGAGAGGCAAGCGGAGTTCCATGCCTCAACCCAAGACGAGGCCTGACTCTCCTGTCCCCAGTCTGCAGGGACCCTGCGATCGGAGTCTGAAATCAGAGGTACCCTGCGGTTCCTGCCTCAACTGGAGATGAGGCCCTCTTCCAATGCACCAAACCCAGTGGAGTCCCGAGAGGCCCCTCCCACCTCCAGTTTCCCTGGCTTCTCAGAGCCACCATGAGAAGCCCCCTGAGGTCACCTGCACAAGTCGAGGGAACCCAGGGTTTCCTGCCTCAACCCGAAAGACCTCGAGAGACCTTCTTCAACACGTCTCGAGGCCAGATTCCCCTACCATGGCTCGGGAGCAATGACGCGCTCCCCTCGCCACTCGCATGGAGACCCGACTTCCCTGGCGCCCCACGAGAGGCTCACTGACCTCGCCGTCGTACCTCGTGAGAAACCGCACACTGGGGCCGCCGCTCGAGAACAACCCCGAGATTCCCCCGTCATCGAGAGATGAGGGCCTTCGTCTCCTGCATGGCCTAGAGACCAATCTCGCGACCTCTCTCCAAACGCCTCAGGAGGCTTGACTCCCTTGAGTCCACCCAGTGAGCTCCAAGAGATACCCGTCGCGATTCGAGAGCAGAGCGGGGTTCTTTGCTTCCACTCGAGATGAATGCCTGTCTCCCCGGGTGCGTCTGGAATGCAACCCCGAGATCCCTGTCGCCCCTGGAGAGGAACATTGGCTTCTGGACACAAGCCTAGATGAGGTCTATTGGCCCTGCAGTCACTCGAGAGCAATCCCCAGCTTTCCTTCGCAACTCGAATGGAAGATTGGACTTGCCTGGGCCAACACAAGAGGCAGCCTGAATTCCCCGTCGTAACTCGAGAATCCCGCCGTAACTCGAGAAAAACCACGTGGCTCCCCCGTCATCGCAAGATGAAGCCCTTTCCCGCTACAGCGCCTCAGGAGAAGTCCCACGTTAGGAATTGGAGGTCGAAAGGGCACTTGGCACCCTTGATGCGACCCACAAAGTTCCCCGAAATCCCGGTCTCCCTCGAGAGGAACACTGAGGTTTTCCGGCACCCCTCCTCTGAGCCCTTTCTCCCCTCCTGATCTGGACAGGAGGGTCGACTCCCCTGCTTTGTCTGGAAGGGGTTCCCGACCTTCCGGTCGCACCTCAGGATGAGGCCGGTCTCACGAAGACATTCCAGACGTGGCCTCGTGGGTGGTTCCACATTCCGTAGGACCCCGATTTCCCGGTCCCCTCTTGATAAGAACCCGATGCCCGGACACCTCTCCGAACTCCACCCTGTGAATGAAGTCAACACGAAGGGGCAGTTTTTCCGTGCATCGTTCGGAAAAACCCCAGGTTCCAAATACAGCTCGACAAGCGGCCTCTCTCCCCGGGGACATCTCGAGAGGCAAGCGGAGTTCCATGCCTCAACCCAAGACGAGGCCTGACTCTCCTGTCCCCAGTCTGCAGGGACCCTGCGATCGGAGTCTGAAATCAGAGGTACCCTGCGGTTCCTGCCTCAACTGGAGATGAGGCCCTCTTCCAATGCACCAAACCCAGTGGAGTCCCGAGAGGCCCCTCCCACCTCCAGTTTCCCTGGCTTCTCAGAGCCACCATGAGAAGCCCCCTGAGGTCACCTGCACAAGTCGAGGGAACCCAGGGTTTCCTGCCTCAACCCGAGAAAGACCTCGAGAGACCTTCTTCAACACGTCTCGAGGCCAGATTCCCCTACCATGGCTCGGGAGCAATGACGCGCTCCCCTCGCCACTCGCATGGAGACCCGACTTCCCTGGCGCCCCACGAGAGGCTCACTGACCTCGCCGTCGTACCTCGTGAGAAACCGCACACTGGGGCCGCCGCTCGAGAACAACCCCGAGATTCCCCCGTCATCGAGAGATGAGGGCCTTCGTCTCCTGCATGGCCTAGAGACCAATCTCGCGACCTCTCTCCAAACGCCTCAGGAGGCTTGACTCCCTTGAGTCCACCCAGTGAGCTCCAAGAGATACCCGTCGCGATTCGAGAGCAGAGCGGGGTTCTTTGCTTCCACTCGAGATGAATGCCTGTCTCCCCGGGTGCGTCTGGAATGCAACCCCGAGATCCCTGTCGCCCCTGGAGAGGAACATTGGCTTCTGGACACAAGCCTAGATGAGGTCTATTGGCCCTGCAGTCACTCGAGAGCAATCCCCAGCTTTCCTTCGCAACTCGAATGGAAGATTGGACTTGCCTGGGCCAACACAAGAGGCAGCCTGAATTCCCCGTCGTAACTCGAGAATCCCGCCGTAACTCGAGAAAAACCACGTGGCTCCCCCGTCATCGCAAGATGAAGCCCTTTCCCGCTACAGCGCCTCAGGAGAAGTCCCACGTTAGGAATTGGAGGTCGAAAGGGCACTTGGCACCCTTGATGCGACCCACAAAGTTCCCCGAAATCCCGGTCTCCCTCGAGAGGAACACTGAGGTTTTCCGGCACCCCCTCCTCTGAGCCCTTTCTCCCCTCCTGATCTGGACAGGAGGGTCGACTCCCCTGCTTTGTCTGGAAGGGGTTCCCGACCTTCCGGTCGCACCTCAGGATGAGGCCGGTCTCACGAAGACATTCCAGACGTGGCCTCGTGGGTGGTTCCACATTCCGTAGGACCCCGATTTCCCGGTCCCCTCTTGATAAGAACCCGATGCCCGGACACCTCTCCGAACTCCACCCTGTGAATGAAGTCAACACGAAGGGGCAGTTTTTCCGTGCATCGTTCGGAAAAACCCCAGGTTCCAAATACAGCTCGACAAGCGGCCTCTCTCCCCGGGGACATCTCGAGAGGCAAGCGGAGTTCCATGCCTCAACCCAAGACGAGGCCTGACTCTCCTGTCCCCAGTCTGCAGGGACCCTGCGATCGGAGTCTGAAATCAGAGGTACCCTGCGGTTCCTGCCTCAACTGGAGATGAGGCCCTCTTCCAATGCACCAAACCCAGTGGAGTCCCGAGAGGCCCCTCCCACCTCCAGTTTCCCTGGCTTCTCAGAGCCACCATGAGAAGCCCCCTGAGGTCACCTGCACAAGTCGAGGGAACCCAGGGTTTCCTGCCTCAACCCGAGAAAGACCTCGAGAGACCTTCTTCAACACGTCTCGAGGCCAGATTCCCCTACCATGGCTCGGGAGCAATGACGCGCTCCCCTCGCCACTCGCATGGAGACCCGACTTCCCTGGCGCCCCACGAGAGGCTCACTGACCTCGCCGTCGTACCTCGTGAGAAACCGCACACTGGGGCCGCCGCTCGAGAACAACCCCGAGATTCCCCCGTCATCGAGAGATGAGGGCCTTCGTCTCCTGCATGGCCTAGAGACCAATCTCGCGACCTCTCTCCAAACGCCTCAGGAGGCTTGACTCCCTTGAGTCCACCCAGTGAGCTCCAAGAGATACCCGTCGCGATTCGAGAGCAGAGCGGGGTTCTTTGCTTCCACTCGAGATGAATGCCTGTCTCCCCGGGTGCGTCTGGAATGCAACCCCGAGATCCCTGTCGCCCCTGGAGAGGAACATTGGCTTCTGGACACAAGCCTAGATGAGGTCTATTGGCCCTGCAGTCACTCGAGAGCAATCCCCAGCTTTCCTTCGCAACTCGAATGGAAGATTGGACTTGCCTGGGCCAACACAAGAGGCAGCCTGAATTCCCCGTCGTAACTCGAGAATCCCGCCGTAACTCGAGAAAAACCACGTGGCTCCCCCGTCATCGCAAGATGAAGCCCTTTCCCGCTACAGCGCCTCAGGAGAAGTCCCACGTTAGGAATTGGAGGTCGAAAGGGCACTTGGCACCCTTGATGCGACCCACAAAGTTCCCCGAAATCCCGGTCTCCCTCGAGAGGAACACTGAGGTTTTCCGGCACCCCCTCCTCTGAGCCCTTTCTCCCTCCTGATCTGGACAGGAGGGTCGACTCCCCTGCTTTGTCTGGAAGGGGTTCCCGACCTTCCGGTCGCACCTCAGGATGAGGCCGGTCTCACGAAGACATTCCAGACGTGGCCTCGTGGGTGGTTCCACATTCCGTAGGACCCCGATTTCCCGGTCCCCTCTTGATAAGAACCCGATGCCCGGACACCTCTCCGAACTCCACCCTGTGAATGAAGTCAACACGAAGGGGCAGTTTTTCCGTGCATCGTTCGGAAAAACCCCAGGTTCCAAATACAGCTCGACAAGCGGCCTCTCTCCCCGGGGACATCTCGAGAGGCAAGCGGAGTTCCATGCCTCAACCCAAGACGAGGCCTGACTCTCCTGTCCCCAGTCTGCAGGGACCCTGCGATCGGAGTCTGAAATCAGAGGTACCCTGCGGTTCCTGCCTCAACTGGAGATGAGGCCCTCTTCCAATGCACCAAACCCAGTGGAGTCCCGAGAGGCCCCTCCCACCTCCAGTTTCCCTGGCTTCTCAGAGCCACCATGAGAAGCCCCCTGAGGTCACCTGCACAAGTCGAGGGAACCCAGGGTTTCCTGCCTCAACCCGAGAAAGACCTCGAGAGACCTTCTTCAACACGTCTCGAGGCCAGATTCCCCTACCATGGCTCGGGAGCAATGACGCGCTCCCCTCGCCACTCGCATGGAGACCCGACTTCCCTGGCGCCCCACGAGAGGCTCACTGACCTCGCCGTCGTACCTCGTGAGAAACCGCACACTGGGGCCGCCGCTCGAGAACAACCCCGAGATTCCCCCGTCATCGAGAGATGAGGGCCTTCGTCTCCTGCATGGCCTAGAGACCAATCTCGCGACCTCTCTCCAAACGCCTCAGGAGGCTTGACTCCCTTGAGTCCACCCAGTGAGCTCCAAGAGATACCCGTCGCGATTCGAGAGCAGAGCGGGGTTCTTTGCTTCCACTCGAGATGAATGCCTGTCTCCCCGGGTGCGTCTGGAATGCAACCCCGAGATCCCTGTCGCCCCTGGAGAGGAACATTGGCTTCTGGACACAAGCCTAGATGAGGTCTATTGGCCCTGCAGTCACTCGAGAGCAATCCCCAGCTTTCCTTCGCAACTCGAATGGAAGATTGGACTTGCCTGGGCCAACACAAGAGGCAGCCTGAATTCCCCGTCGTAACTCGAGAATCCCGCCGTAACTCGAGAAAAACCACGTGGCTCCCCCGTCATCGCAAGATGAAGCCCTTTCCCGCTACAGCGCCTCAGGAGAAGTCCCACGTTAGGAATTGGAGGTCGAAAGGGCACTTGGCACCCTTGATGCGACCCACAAAGTTCCCCGAAATCCCGGTCTCCCTCGAGAGGAACACTGAGGTTTTCCGGCACCCCTCCTCTGAGCCCTTTCTCCCCTCCTGATCTGGACAGGAGGGTCGACTCCCCTGCTTTGTCTGGAAGGGGTTCCCGACCTTCCGGTCGCACCTCAGGATGAGGCCGGTCTCACGAAGACATTCCAGACGTGGCCTCGTGGGTGGTTCCACATTCCGTAGGACCCCGATTTCCCGGTCCCCTCTTGATAAGAACCCGATGCCCGGACACCTCTCCGAACTCCACCCTGTGAATGAAGTCAACACGAAGGGGCAGTTTTTCCGTGCATCGTTCGGAAAAACCCCAGGTTCCAAATACAGCTCGACAAGCGGCCTCTCTCCCCGGGGACATCTCGAGAGGCAAGCGGAGTTCCATGCCTCAACCCAAGACGAGGCCTGACTCTCCTGTCCCCAGTCTGCAGGGACCCTGCGATCGGAGTCTGAAATCAGAGGTACCCTGCGGTTCCTGCCTCAACTGGAGATGAGGCCCTCTTCCAATGCACCAAACCCAGTGGAGTCCCGAGAGGCCCCTCCCACCTCCAGTTTCCCTGGCTTCTCAGAGCCACCATGAGAAGCCCCCTGAGGTCACCTGCACAAGTCGAGGGAACCCAGGGTTTCCTGCCTCAACCCGGGAAAGACCTCGAGAGACCTTCTTCAACACGTCTCGAGGCCAGATTCCCCTACCATGGCTCGGGAGCAATGACGCGCTCCCCTCGCCACTCGCATGGAGACCCGACTTCCCTGGCGCCCCACGAGAGGCTCACTGACCTCGCCGTCGTACCTCGTGAGAAACCGCACACTGGGGCCGCCGCTCGAGAACAACCCCGAGATTCCCCCGTCATCGAGAGATGAGGGCCTTCGTCTCCTGCATGGCCTAGAGACCAATCTCGCGACCTCTCTCCAAACGCCTCAGGAGGCTTGACTCCCTTGAGTCCACCCAGTGAGCTCCAAGAGATACCCGTCGCGATTCGAGAGCAGAGCGGGGTTCTTTGCTTCCACTCGAGATGAATGCCTGTCTCCCCGGGTGCGTCTGGAATGCAACCCCGAGATCCCTGTCGCCCCTGGAGAGGAACATTGGCTTCTGGACACAAGCCTAGATGAGGTCTATTGGCCCTGCAGTCACTCGAGAGCAATCCCCAGCTTTCCTTCGCAACTCGAATGGAAGATTGGACTTGCCTGGGCCAACACAAGAGGCAGCCTGAATTCCCCGTCGTAACTCGAGAATCCCGCCGTAACTCGAGAAAAACCACGTGGCTCCCCCGTCATCGCAAGATGAAGCCCTTTCCCGCTACAGCGCCTCAGGAGAAGTCCCACGTTAGGAATTGGAGGTCGAAAGGGCACTTGGCACCCTTGATGCGACCCACAAAGTTCCCCGAAATCCCGGTCTCCCTCGAGAGGAACACTGAGGTTTTCCGGCACCCCTCCTCTGAGCCCTTTCTCCCCTCCTGATCTGGACAGGAGGGTCGACTCCCCTGCTTTGTCTGGAAGGGGTTCCCGACCTTCCGGTCGCACCTCAGGATGAGGCCGGTCTCACGAAGACATTCCAGACGTGGCCTCGTGGGTGGTTCCACATTCCGTAGGACCCCGATTTCCCGGTCCCCTCTTGATAAGAACCCGATGCCCGGACACCTCTCCGAACTCCACCCTGTGAATGAAGTCAACACGAAGGGGCAGTTTTTCCGTGCATCGTTCGGAAAAACCCCAGGTTCCAAATACAGCTCGACAAGCGGCCTCTCTCCCCGGGGACATCTCGAGAGGCAAGCGGAGTTCCATGCCTCAACCCAAGACGAGGCCTGACTCTCCTGTCCCCAGTCTGCAGGGACCCTGCGATCGGAGTCTGAAATCAGAGGTACCCTGCGGTTCCTGCCTCAACTGGAGATGAGGCCCTCTTCCAATGCACCAAACCCAGTGGAGTCCCGAGAGGCCCCTCCCACCTCCAGTTTCCCTGGCTTCTCAGAGCCACCATGAGAAGCCCCCTGAGGTCACCTGCACAAGTCGAGGGAACCCAGGGTTTCCTGCCTCAACCCGGAAAGACCTCGAGAGACCTTCTTCAACACGTCTCGAGGCCAGATTCCCCTACCATGGCTCGGGAGCAATGACGCGCTCCCCTCGCCACTCGCATGGAGACCCGACTTCCCTGGCGCCCCACGAGAGGCTCACTGACCTCGCCGTCGTACCTCATGAGAAACCGCACACTGGGGCCGCCGCTCGAGAACAACCCCGAGATTCCCCGTCATCGAGAGATGAGGGCCTTCGTCTCCTGCATGGCCTAGAGACCAATCTCGCGACCTCTCTCCAAACGCCTCAGGAGGCTTGACTCCCTTGAGTCCACCCAGTGAGCTCCAAGAGATATCCGTCGCGATTCGAGAGCAGAGCGGGCTTCTTTGCTTCCACTCGAGATGAATGCCTGTCTCCCCGGGTGCGTCTGGAATGGAACCCCGAGATCCCTGTCGCCCCTGGAGAGGAACATTGGCTTCTGGACACAAGCCTAGATGAGGTCTATTGGCCCTGCAGTCACTCGAGAGCAATCCCCAGCTTTCCTTCGCAGCTCGAATGGAAGATTGGACTTGCCTGGGCCAACACAAGAGGCAGCCTGAATTCCCCGTCGTAACTCGAGAATCCCGCCGTAACTCGAGAAAAACCACGTGGCTCCCCCGTCATCGCAAGATGAAGCCCTTTCCCGCTACGGCGCCTCAGGAGAAGTCCCACGTTAGGAATTGGAGGTCGAAAGGGCACTTGGCACCCTTGATGCGACCCACAAAGTTCCCCGAAATCCCGGTCTCCCTCGAGAGGAACACTGAGGTTTTCCGGCACCCCTCCTCTGAGCCCTTTCTCCCCTCCTGATCTGGACAGGAGGGTCGACTCCCCTGCTTTGTCTGGAAGGGGTTCCCGACCTTCCGGTCGCACCTCAGGATGAGGCCGGTCTCACGAAGACATTCCAGACGTGGCCTCGTGGGTGGTTCCACATTCCGTAGGACCCCGATTTCCCGGTCCCCTCTTGATAAGAACCCGATGCCCGGACACCTCTCCGAACTCCACCCTGTGAATGAAGTCAACACGAAGGGGCAGTTTTTCCGTGCATCGTTCGGAAAAACCCCAGGTTCCAAATACAGCTCGACAAGCGGCCTCTCTCCCCGGGGACATCTCGAGAGGCAAGCGGAGTTCCATGCCTCAACCCAAGACGAGGCCTGACTCTCCTGTCCCCAGTCTGCAGGGACCCTGCGATCGGAGTCTGAAATCAGAGGTACCCTGCGGTTCCTGCCTCAACTGGAGATGAGGCCCTCTTCCAATGCACCAAACCCAGTGGAGTCCCGAGAGGCCCCTCCCACCTCCAGTTTCCCTGGCTTCTCAGAGCCACCATGAGAAGCCCCCTGAGGTCACCTGCACAAGTCGAGGGAACCCAGGGTTTCCTGCCTCAACCCGGGAAAGACCTCGAGAGACCTTCTTCAACACGTCTCGAGGCCAGATTCCCCTACCATGGCTCGGGAGCAATGACGCGCTCCCCTCGCCACTCGCATGGAGACCCGACTTCCCTGGCGCCCCACGAGAGGCTCACCGACCTCGCCGTCGTACCTCGTGAGAAACCGCACACTGGGGCCGCCGCTCGAGAACAACCCCGAGATTCCCCCGTCATCGAGAGATGAGGGCCTTCGTCTCCTGCATGGCCTAGAGACCAATCTCGCGACCTCTCTCCAAACGCCTCAGGAGGCTTGACTCCCTTGAGTCCACCCAGTGAGCTCCAAGAGATACCCGTCGCGATTCGAGAGCAGAGCGGGGTTCTTTGCTTCCACTCGAGATGAATGCCTGTCTCCCCGGGTGCGTCTGGAATGCAACCCCGAGATCCCTGTCGCCCCTGGAGAGGAACATTGGCTTCTGGACACAAGCCTAGATGAGGTCTATTGGCCCTGCAGTCACTCGAGAGCAATCCCCAGCTTTCCTTCGCAACTCGAATGGAAGATTGGACTTGCCTGGGCCAACACAAGAGGCAGCCTGAATTCCCCGTCGTAACTCGAGAATCCCGCCGTAACTCGAGAAAAACCACGTGGCTCCCCCGTCATCGCAAGATGAAGCCCTTTCCCGCTACAGCGCCTCAGGAGAAGTCCCACGTTAGGAATTGGAGGTCGAAAGGGCACTTGGCACCCTTGATGCGACCCACAAAGTTCCCCGAAATCCCGGTCTCCCTCGAGAGGAACACTGAGGTTTTCCGGCACCCCCTCCTCTGAGCCCTTTCTCCCCTCCTGATCTGGACAGGAGGGTCGACTCCCCTGCTTTGTCTGGAAGGGGTTCCCGACCTTCCGGTCGCACCTCAGGATGAGGCCGGTCTCACGAAGACATTCCAGACGTGGCCTCGTGGGTGGTTCCACATTCCGTAGGACCCCGATTTCCCGGTCCCCTCTTGATAAGAACCCGATGCCCGGACACCTCTCCGAACTCCACCCTGTGAATGAAGTCAACACGAAGGGGCAGTTTTTCCGTGCATCGTTCGGAAAAACCCCAGGTTCCAAATACAGCTCGACAAGCGGCCTCTCTCCCCGGGGACATCTCGAGAGGCAAGCGGAGTTCCATGCCTCAACCCAAGACGAGGCCTGACTCTCCTGTCCCCAGTCTGCAGGGACCCTGCGATCGGAGTCTGAAATCAGAGGTACCCTGCGGTTCCTGCCTCAACTGGAGATGAGGCCCTCTTCCAATGCACCAAACCCAGTGGAGTCCCGAGAGGCCCCTCCCACCTCCAGTTTCCCTGGCTTCTCAGAGCCACCATGAGAAGCCCCCTGAGGTCACCTGCACAAGTCGAGGGAACCCAGGGTTTCCTGCCTCAACCCGGGAAAGACCTCGAGAGACCTTCTTCAACACGTCTCGAGGCCAGATTCCCCTACCATGGCTCGGGAGCAATGACGCGCTCCCCTCGCCACTCGCATGGAGACCCGACTTCCCTGGCGCCCCACGAGAGGCTCACTGACCTCGCCGTCGTACCTCGTGAGAAACCGCACACTGGGGCCGCCGCTCGAGAACAACCCCGAGATTCCCCCGTCATCGAGAGATGAGGGCCTTCGTCTCCTGCATGGCCTAGAGACCAATCTCGCGACCTCTCTCCAAACGCCTCAGGAGGCTTGACTCCCTTGAGTCCACCCAGTGAGCTCCAAGAGATACCCGTCGCGATTCGAGAGCAGAGCGGGGTTCTTTGCTTCCACTCGAGATGAATGCCTGTCTCCCCGGGTGCGTCTGGAATGCAACCCCGAGATCCCTGTCGCCCCTGGAGAGGAACATTGGCTTCTGGACACAAGCCTAGATGAGGTCTATTGGCCCTGCAGTCACTCGAGAGCAATCCCCAGCTTTCCTTCGCAACTCGAATGGAAGATTGGACTTGCCTGGGCCAACACAAGAGGCAGCCTGAATTCCCCGTCGTAACTCGAGAATCCCGCCGTAACTCGAGAAAAACCACGTGGCTCCCCCGTCATCGCAAGATGAAGCCCTTTCCCGCTACAGCGCCTCAGGAGAAGTCCCACGTTAGGAATTGGAGGTCGAAAGGGCACTTGGCACCCTTGATGCGACCCACAAAGTTCCCCGAAATCCCGGTCTCCCTCGAGAGGAACACTGAGGTTTTCCGGCACCCCTCCTCTGAGCCCTTTCTCCCTCCTGATCTGGACAGGAGGGTCGACTCCCCTGCTTTGTCTGGAAGGGGTTCCCGACCTTCCGGTCGCACCTCAGGATGAGGCCGGTCTCACGAAGACATTCCAGACGTGGCCTCGTGGGTGGTTCCACATTCCGTAGGACCCCGATTTCCCGGTCCCCTCTTGATAAGAACCCGATGCCCGGACACCTCTCCGAACTCCACCCTGTGAATGAAGTCAACACGAAGGGGCAGTTTTTCCGTGCATCGTTCGGAAAAACCCCAGGTTCCAAATACAGCTCGACAAGCGGCCTCTCTCCCCGGGGACATCTCGAGAGGCAAGCGGAGTTCCATGCCTCAACCCAAGACGAGGCCTGACTCTCCTGTCCCCAGTCTGCAGGGACCCTGCGATCGGAGTCTGAAATCAGAGGTACCCTGCGGTTCCTGCCTCAACTGGAGATGAGGCCCTCTTCCAATGCACCAAACCCAGTGGAGTCCCGAGAGGCCCCTCCCACCTCCAGTTTCCCTGGCTTCTCAGAGCCACCATGAGAAGCCCCCTGAGGTCACCTGCACAAGTCGAGGGAACCCAGGGTTTCCTGCCTCAACCCGAGAAAGACCTCGAGAGACCTTCTTCAACACGTCTCGAGGCCAGATTCCCCTACCATGGCTCGGGAGCAATGACGCGCTCCCCTCGCCACTCGCATGGAGACCCGACTTCCCTGGCGCCCCACGAGAGGCTCACTGACCTCGCCGTCGTACCTCGTGAGAAACCGCACACTGGGGCCGCCGCTCGAGAACAACCCCGAGATTCCCCCGTCATCGAGAGATGAGGGCCTTCGTCTCCTGCATGGCCTAGAGACCAATCTCGCGACCTCTCTCCAAACGCCTCAGGAGGCTTGACTCCCTTGAGTCCACCCAGTGAGCTCCAAGAGATACCCGTCGCGATTCGAGAGCAGAGCGGGGTTCTTTGCTTCCACTCGAGATGAATGCCTGTCTCCCCGGGTGCGTCTGGAATGCAACCCCGAGATCCCTGTCGCCCCTGGAGAGGAACATTGGCTTCTGGACACAAGCCTAGATGAGGTCTATTGGCCCTGCAGTCACTCGAGAGCAATCCCCAGCTTTCCTTCGCAACTCGAATGGAAGATTGGACTTGCCTGGGCCAACACAAGAGGCAGCCTGAATTCCCCGTCGTAACTCGAGAATCCCGCCGTAACTCGAGAAAAACCACGTGGCTCCCCCGTCATCGCAAGATGAAGCCCTTTCCCGCTACAGCGCCTCAGGAGAAGTCCCACGTTAGGAATTGGAGGTCGAAAGGGCACTTGGCACCCTTGATGCGACCCACAAAGTTCCCCGAAATCCCGGTCTCCCTCGAGAGGAACACTGAGGTTTTCCGGCACCCCTCCTCTGAGCCCTTTCTCACCTCCTGATCTGGACAGGAGGGTCGACTCCCCTGCTTTGTCTGGAAGGGGTTCCCGACCTTCCGGTCGCACCTCAGGATGAGGCCGGTCTCACGAAGACATTCCAGACGTGGCCTCGTGGGTGGTTCCACATTCCGTAGGACCCCGATTTCCCGGTCCCCTCTTGATAAGAACCCGATGCCCGGACACCTCTCCGAACTCCACCCTGTGAATGAAGTCAACACGAAGGGGCAGTTTTTCCGTGCATCGTTCGGAAAAACCCCAGGTTCCAAATACAGCTCGACAAGTGGCCGCTCTCCCCGGGGACATCTCGAGAGGCAAGCGGAGTTCCATGCCTCAACCCAAGACGAGGCCTGACTCTCCTGTCCCCAGTCTGCAGGGACCCTGCGATCGGAGTCTGAAATCAGAGGTACCCTGCGGTTCCTGCCTCAACTGGAGATGAGGCCCTCTTCCAATGCACCAAACCCAGTGGAGTCCCGAGAGGCCCCTCCCACCTCCAGTTTCCCTGGCTTCTCAGAGCCACCATGAGAAGCCCCCTGAGGTCACCTGCACAAGTCGAGGGAACCCAGGGTTTCCTGCCTCAACCCGAGAAAGACCTCGAGAGACCTTCTTCAACACGTCTCGAGGCCAGATTCCCCTACCATGGCTCGGGAGCAGTGACCCCTCGCCATATGGAGACCCGACTTCCCTGGCCCCAGAGAGCTCACTGACCTCGCGTCACCTCGTGAGAAACCGCACACTGGGGCCGCCGCTGAGAACCCCGATCCCTGCTGGGAGCCATGAGGGCCTCCGCCCATGCATGGTCATGAGAAGGAGGCTCTCCAAACGCTCAGGAGGCTTGACTCCTTGAGTCCACCCTGAGCTCCAAGAGATACCCCGAGACCAGAGCTGCCTTCTTTCTGCTTTGCTTTCAGATGAATGCCTGTCTCCCCGGGTGGTCTGGAATGCCCCCGAGATCCCTGTCGCCCCTGGAGAGGAACATTGGCTTACAGGACCAGTGAATAATTCCTGGGTGTGACAGTGTTTCCTTCAAACTCGAATGGAAATTGGACTTGCCTGCCACAAGAGGTTTTGCCTGCCACATGTGATTGTTCAGAGCCTCCCAACTGAGAGAGGCAGGAGATGTTCTCCCCTGTCTAAACACAGCGCCTTTTGAGAAGTTACAAGATTGATTAGAAATTGGAGGTGAATGGGCACTTTGGCACCCTTGTGCGCCACAAAGTTTCCAAATCCCTTCCCTGCTGTCTCCCTGAGGTATTGACCCTCCTCTGGAAGGAGTCGCTCCCCTGTTTGTACCTGGGACCCTTGAGTTACTTTTTCCGGTTAAGCCCACCACACCTTTGCTCTGTAGAATCCGGTTTCCGAAGACATTCCAGGTGGCTCCAGTGGTTCCACCTTTAGAGAAACCCGGTTTTCTGAAGAAAAGGTCTTAAAATGTTAACCGGCCTCCCCAGAAGATGATGCAAATCACCGAAGCTTTGCATATGATCGTTCAGGAAGAAAGCCAGGTTTGCTGCAAGACTCGACCCCTTCCCCCATCCTCTATGGCAACTGCAGGATAAACTACTCTGAAATAGAGGCGGCCTTGTTCACCGAAACTTGGTCTCATGATGTCCCTCTTCCTGCCCTGGCTGAATGATTGAGCCTCTTTCCCACTGAGTTTCCTCACTGAGCCCTCCTCATTCCATTCCTCTTGAGAGCCACCATGAACACCTGCACAAGTCAGGGAACCCTGGTTTCCTGCCTACCCTGAAAGACCTCGAGAGACCTTCTTCAACACGTCTCGAGGCCAGATCCCCTACCATGGCTCGGGAGCAATGACGCGCTCCCCTCGCCACTCGCATGGAGACCCGACTTCCCTGGCGCCCCACGAGAGGCTCACTGACCTCGCCGTCGTACCTCGTGAGAAACCGCACACTGGGGCCGCCGCTCGAGAACAACCCCGAGATTCCCCGTCATCGAGAGATGAGGGCCTTCGTCTCCTGCATGGCCTAGAGACCAATCTCGCGACCTCTCTCCAAACGCCTCAGGAGGCTTGACTCCCTTGAGTCCACCCAGTGAGCTCCAAGAGATACCCGTCGCGATTCGAGAGCAGAGCGGGGTTCTTTGCTTCCACTCGAGATGAATGCCTGTCTCCCCGGGTGCGTCTGGAATGCAACCCCGAGATCCCTGTCGCCCCTGGAGAGGAACATTGGCTTCTGGACACAAGCCTAGATGAGGTCTATTGGCCCTGCAGTCACTCGAGAGCAATCCCCAGCTTTCCTTCGCAACTCGAATGGAAGATTGGACTTGCCTGGGCCAACACAAGAGGCAGCCTGAATTCCCCGTCGTAACTCGAGAATCCCGCCGTAACTCGAGAAAAACCACGTGGCTCCCCCGTCATCGCAAGATGAAGCCCTTTCCCGCTACAGCGCCTCAGGAGAAGTCCCACGTTAGGAATTGGAGGTCGAAAGGGCACTTGGCACCCTTGATGCGACCCACAAAGTTCCCCGAAATCCCGGTCTCCCTCGAGAGGAACACTGAGGTTTTCCGGCACCCCTCCTCTGAGCCCTTTCTCCCCTCCTGATCTGGACAGGAGGGTCGACTCCCCTGCTTTGTCTGGAAGGGGTTCCCGACCTTCCGGTCGCACCTCAGGATGAGGCCGGTCTCACGAAGACATTCCAGACGTGGCCTCGTGGGTGGTTCCACATTCCGTAGGACCCCGATTTCCCGGTCCCCTCTTGATAAGAACCCGATGCCCGGACACCTCTCCGAACTCCACCCTGTGAATGAAGTCAACACGAAGGGGCAGTTTTTCCGTGCATCGTTCGGAAAAACCCCAGGTTCCAAATACAGCTCGACAAGCGGCCTCTCTCCCCGGGGACATCTCGAGAGGCAAGCGGAGTTCCATGCCTCAACCCAAGACGAGGCCTGACTCTCCTGTCCCCAGTCTGCAGGGACCCTGCGATCGGAGTCTGAAATCAGAGGTACCCTGCGGTTCCTGCCTCAACTGGAGATGAGGCCCTCTTCCAATGCACCAAACCCAGTGGAGTCCCGAGAGGCCCCTCCCACCTCCAGTTTCCCTGGCTTCTCAGAGCCACCATGAGAAGCCCCCTGAGGTCACCTGCACAAGTCGAGGGAACCCAGGGTTTCCTGCCTCAACCCGAGAAAGACCTCGAGAGACCTTCTTCAACACGTCTCGAGGCCAGATTCCCCTACCATGGCTCGGGAGCAATGACGCGCTCCCCTCGCCACTCGCATGGAGACCCGACTTCCCTGGCGCCCCACGAGAGGCTCACTGACCTCGCCGTCGTACCTCGTGAGAAACCGCACACTGGGGCCGCCGCTCGAGAACAACCCCGAGATTCCCCCGTCATCGAGAGATGAGGGCCTTCGTCTCCTGCATGGCCTAGAGACCAATCTCGCGACCTCTCTCCAAACGCCTCAGGAGGCTTGACTCCCTTGAGTCCACCCAGTGAGCTCCAAGAGATACCCGTCGCGATTCGAGAGCAGAGCGGGGTTCTTTGCTTCCACTCGAGATGAATGCCTGTCTCCCCGGGTGCGTCTGGAATGCAACCCCGAGATCCCTGTCGCCCCTGGAGAGGAACATTGGCTTCTGGACACAAGCCTAGATGAGGTCTATTGGCCCTGCAGTCACTCGAGAGCAATCCCCAGCTTTCCTTCGCAACTCGAATGGAAGATTGGACTTGCCTGGGCCAACACAAGAGGCAGCCTGAATTCCCCGTCGTAACTCGAGAATCCCGCCGTAACTCGAGAAAAACCACGTGGCTCCCCCGTCATCGCAAGATGAAGCCCTTTCCCGCTACAGCGCCTCAGGAGAAGTCCCACGTTAGGAATTGGAGGTCGAAAGGGCACTTGGCACCCTTGATGCGACCCACAAAGTTCCCCGAAATCCCGGTCTCCCTCGAGAGGAACACTGAGGTTTTCCGGCACCCCCTCCTCTGAGCCCTTTCTCCCCTCCTGATCTGGACAGGAGGGTCGACTCCCCTGCTTTGTCTGGAAGGGGTTCCCGACCTTCCGGTCGCACCTCAGGATGAGGCCGGTCTCACGAAGACATTCCAGACGTGGCCTCGTGGGTGGTTCCACATTCCGTAGGACCCCGATTTCCCGGTCCCCTCTTGATAAGAACCCGATGCCCGGACACCTCTCCGAACTCCACCCTGTGAATGAAGTCAACACGAAGGGGCAGTTTTTCCGTGCATCGTTCGGAAAAACCCCAGGTTCCAAATACAGCTCGACAAGTGGCCTCTCTCCCCGGGGACATCTCGAGAGGCAAGCGGAGTTCCATGCCTCAACCCAAGACGAGGCCTGACTCTCCTGTCCCCAGTCTGCAGGGACCCTGCGATCGGAGTCTGAAATCAGAGGTACCCTGCGGTTCCTGCCTCAACTGGAGATGAGGCCCTCTTCCAATGCACCAAACCCAGTGGAGTCCCGAGAGGCCCCTCCCACCTCCAGTTTCCCTGGCTTCTCAGAGCCACCATGAGAAGCCCCCTGAGGTCACCTGCACAAGTCGAGGGAACCCAGGGTTTCCTGCCTCAACCCGAGAAAGACCTCGAGAGACCTTCTTCAACACGTCTCGAGGCCAGATTCCCTACCATGGCTCGGGAGCCGGCCCCTCGCACTCGCATGGAGACCCGATTCCCTGGCGCCCACGAGAGGCTCACTGACCTCGCGTCGTCCTGTGAGAAACCGACATGGCCGCCGCTGAGAAACCCCACTGCTGGGAGCCAGTGAGGAACTCCGCCCATGCATGGTCATGAGGAAGGAGGCTCTCCAAACGCAAAGGCGGGATGAGCTTCAGAGTCCCCTGAGCTCCAAGAGATACCCCCCAGAGCAGAGCTGCCTTCTTTCTGCTTGTGCTTTCCCCGGTGCGTCTGAGGCCTCCCGCCCCTGGAGAGGAACATTGGCTTACAGGACCAGTGAGTCATTCCTGGGTGCAATGTTTCCTTCCAACTCGAATGGAAATCCTCTTGCCTGCCACAAGAGGTTTTTCCGGCCACATGTGATTGTTCAGAGCCTCCCAACTGTGAGAAAAACCAGTTCTCCCCCGTCTAAAGAAGATTCTTTGAGTACAAGATTCATTAGAAATCCCAGGTTAGGAATTGGTTTCGCACTTGTTGGCACCCTTGATGCGCCACAAAGTTCCCAAATCCCTCTGGAGTGTCCCTGAGGTATTGATTAACCCCTTCCTCAGAGCCCTTTCCTGTTTCTGACCTGGGACTCGAGTCCCTTCTTTGTCTGGAAGGGCCCACCTTTGCTCTCAGGAAGGCCGGTCTCACGAAGACTTCCAGGGTGGCCTCGTGTGGTTCCACATTTAGAGAACCCCCGGTTTCCGGAAAGGTCCCGAAATGCCCGGACACCCTCCGAACTCCACCTGATGATGCAAGTCACCGAAGCTTTTTCCGTGATCGTTCGGAAGAAACCCAGGTTCCAAATAAGACTCGACCCCTCCCCCATTATCCTCCATGCCTAACCAAGGATAAGGCCTACTGCCTGAAAAACGAGGGCCTTGTTCACTGAAACTTGGTCTCACCCTGTCGTTTCCTGCCTTCTGCTGAATGATTCAGCCTCTTTCCCACTGAGTTTCCTACTGAGCCCTCTCCATTCCCCTGACTTCTACACCATAATTGGCAGGGAACCCAGGGTTTCCTGCCTCAACCCGAAAGACCTCGAGAGACCCTTCTTCAACCGTCTGAGGCCAGACCCTACCATGGCTCGGGAGCAATGACGCGCTCCCCTCGCCACTCGCATGGAGACCCGACTTCCCTGGCGCCCCACGAGAGGCTCACTGACCTCGCCGTCGTACCTCGTGAGAAACCGCACACTGGGGCCGCCGCTCGAGAACAACCCCGAGTACCCCCCGTCATCGAGAGATGAGGGCCTTCGTCTCCTGCATGGCCTAGAGACCAATCTCGCGACCTCTCTCCAAACGCCTCAGGAGGCTTGACTCCCTTGAGTCCACCCAGCGAGCTCCAAGAGATACCCGTCGCGATTCGAGAGCAGAGCGGGGTTCTTTGCTTCCACTCGAGATGAATGCCTGTCTCCCCGGGTGCGTCTGGAATGCAACCCCGAGATCCCTGTCGCCCCTGGAGAGGAACATTGGCTTCTGGACACAAGCCTAGATGAGGTCTATTGGCCCTGCAGTCACTCGAGAGCAATCCCCAGCTTTCCTTCGCAACTCGAATGGAAGATTGGACTGGCCTGGGCCAACACAAGAGGCAGCCTGAATTCCCCGTCGTAACTCGAGAATCCCGCCGTAACTCGAGAAAAACCACGTGGCTCCCCCGTCATCGCAAGATGAAGCCCTTTCCCGCTACAGCGCCTCAGGAGAAGTCCCACGTTAGGAATTGGAGGTCGAAAGGGCACTTGGCACCCTTGATGCGACCCACAAAGTTCCCCGAAATCCCGGTCTCCCTCGAGAGGAACACTGAGGTTTTCCGGCACCCCTCCTCTGAGCCCTTTCTCCCCTCCTGATCTGGACAGGAGGGTCGACTCCCCTGCTTTGTCTGGAAGGGGTTCCCGACCTTCCGGTCGCACCTCAGGATGAGGCCGGTCTCACGAAGACATTCCAGACGTGGCCTCGTGGGTGGTTCCACATTCCGTAGGACCCCGATTTCCCGGTCCCCTCTTGATAAGAACCCGATGCCCGGACACCTCTCCGAACTCCACCCTGTGAATGAAGTCAACACGAAGGGGCAGTTTTTCCGTGCATCGTTCGGAAAAACCCCAGGTTCCAAATACAGCTCGACAAGTGGCCTCTCTCCCCGGGGACATCTCGAGAGGCAAGCGGAGTTCCATGCCTCAACCCAAGACGAGGCCTGACTCTCCTGTCCCCAGTCTGCAGGGACCCTGCGATCGGAGTCTGAAATCAGAGGTACCCTGCGGTTCCTGCCTCAACTGGAGATGAGGCCCTCTTCCAATGCACCAAACCCAGTGGAGTCCCGAGAGGCCCCTCCCACCTCCAGTTTCCCTGGCTTCTCAGAGCCACCATGAGAAGCCCCCTGAGGTCACCTGCACAAGTCGAGGGAACCCAGGGTTTCCTGCCTCAACCCGAGAAAGACCTCGAGAGACCTTCTTCAACACGTCTCGAGGCCAGATTCCCCTACCATGGCTCGGGAGCAATGACGCGCTCCCCTCGCCACTCGCATGGAGACCCGACTTCCCTGGCGCCCCACGAGAGGCTCACTGACCTCGCCGTCGTACCTCGTGAGAAACCGCACACTGGGGCCGCCGCTCGAGAACAACCCCGAGATTCCCCCGTCATCGAGAGATGAGGGCCTTCGTCTCCTGCATGGCCTAGAGACCAATCTCGCGACCTCTCTCCAAACGCCTCAGGAGGCTTGACTCCCTTGAGTCCACCCAGTGAGCTCCAAGAGATACTCGTCGCGATTCGAGAGCAGAGCGGGGTTCTTGGCTTCCACTCGAGATGAATGCCGGTCTCCCCGGGTGCGTCTGGAATGCAACCCCGAGATCCCTGTCGCCCCTGGAGAGGAGCATTGGCTTCTGGACACAAGCCTAGATGAGGTCTATTGGCCCTGCAGTCACTCGAGAGCAATGCCCAGCTTTCCTTCGCAACTCGAATGGAAGATTGGACTTGCCTGGGCCAACACAAGAGGCAGCCTGAATTCCCCGTCGTAACTCGAGAATCCCGCCGTAACTCGAGAAAAACCACGTGGCTCCCCCGTCATCCCAAGATGAAAAGCGCCTCAGGAGAAGTCCCACGTTAGGAATTGGAGGTCGAAAGGGCACTTGGCACACTTGATGCGACCCACCAAGTTCCCCGAAATCCCGGTCTCCCTCGAGAGGAACACTAAGGTTTTCCGGCACCCCCTCCTCTGAGCCCTTTCTCCCCTCCTGATCTGGACAGGAGGGTCGACTCCCCTGCTTTGTCTGGAAGGGGTTCCCGACCTTCCGGTCGCACCTCAGGATGAGGCCGGTCTCACGAAGACATTCCAGACGTGGCCTCGTGGGTGGTTCCACATTCCGTAGGACCCCGATTTCCCGGTCCCCTCTTGATAAGAACCCGATGCCCGGACACCTCTCCGAACTCCACCCTGTGAATGAAGTCAACACGAAGGGGCAGTTTTTCCGTGCATCGTTCGGAAAAACCCCAGGTTCCAAATACAGCTCGACAAGTGGCCTCTCTCCCCGGGGACATCTCGAGAGGCAAGCGGAGTTCCATGCCTCAACCCAAGACGAGGCCTGACTCTCCTGTCCCCAGTCTGCAGGGACCCTGCGATCGGAGTCTGAAATCAGAGGTACCCTGCGGTTCCTGCCTCAACTGGAGATGAGGCCCTCTTCCAATGCACCAAACCCAGTGGAGTCCCGAGAGGCCCCTCCCACCTCCAGTTTCCCTGGCTTCTCAGAGCCACCATGAGAAGCCCCCTGAGGTCACCTGCACAAGTCGAGGGAACCCAGGGTTTCCTGCCTCAACCCGAGAAAGACCTCGAGAGACCTTCTTCAACACGTCTCGAGGCCAGATTCCCCTACCATGCTCGTGAGCCGCGCCCCTCGCCACTCGCATGGAGACCCGACTTCCCTGGCGCCCACGAGAGGCTCACTGACCTCGCGTCGTCGTGAGAAACCGCACACTGGGGCGCCGCTGAGAACCCCGAGATCCCCGTTGAGAGAGTGAGGGCCTCCGTCCCTGCATGGTCAGAGGAAGGACCTCTCTCCAAACGCTCAGGAGGCTTGAGTCCCAGGAGTCCACCCAGAGCTCCAAGAGATACCCCCAAAGCAGAGCTGCCTTCTTTCTGCTTGTGTCACTCCAAATCCCTGACTCCCCGGGGGTCCCTGTCGCCCCTGGAGAGGAACATTGGCTTCAGGACCAGTTAATATTCTGTGTGCATGTTTCCTACAAACTCCTTTGAAATCTTCTAGCCTGCCTGAATAGGTTTTTCTGGGCCACATGTGATTGTTCAGAGCCTCCCAACTGAGAGAACCAGGAGTGTTCTCCCCTGTCAAACACAGATTCTTTTGAGAAGTCAGGAGAATCCCATTAGGAATTGGAGGTCGAAGGGCACTTGGCACCCTTGATGCGACCAAAGTTTGCCGGTTTCCCTCTCCCTGGAGTGTCCCTGGCAGGTCTTGATTAATATCCCTTGGTGGATAGTAGCTTTCCTGTTTGTAACTTCCCGACCTTGATACTTTTTCTGAAGGGCCCACCACACCTTTGCTCTCAGGAATGCGGTTCACCCCGTTTTTCGAGGGTGGCTCCTGACCGAACCACCCTGAGAAAAAGTAAGTTTCAAGAAAAGGTCTTAAAATGTTACCGGCCTCCGGGTCCAAAGATGATGCAAATCACCGAAGCTTTTCATGATCGTCTGCAGGAAGAAAGCCAGGTTCCAAGACTCAACCCCTTCCCCCATTATCCTCATGCATAACTGCAGGGATAAACTACTCTGAAATAGAGTGCTGGCCTTGTTCACTGAAACTGGTCTCACCATGTCAATCCACCTCTGGTGAGTCTTCCAGCCCCTCCCACCTGAGTTTCCCTGAGCTTCTCAGATTCTAGAAGCCCCATGATCCCTGCACAACATCGAGGGAACCCAGGGTTTCCTGCCTCAACCCGAAAGACCTCGAGAGACCTTCTTCAACACGTCTCGAGGCCTCCCCTACCATGGCTCGGGAGCAATGACGCGCTCCCCTCGCCACTCGCATGGAGACCCGACTTCCCTGGCGCCCCACGAGAGGCTCACTGACCTCGCCGTCGTACCTCGTGAGAAACCGCACACTGGGGCCGCCGCTCGAGAACAACCCCGAGATTCCCCCGTCATCGAGAGATGAGGGCCTTCGTCTCCTGCATGGCCTAGAGACCAATCTCGCGACCTCTCTCCAAACGCCTCAGGAGGCTTGACTCCCTTGAGTCCACCCAGTGAGCTCCAAGAGATACCCGTCGCGATTCGAGAGCAGAGCGGGGTTCTTTGCTTCCACTCGAGATGAATGCCTGTCTCCCGGGTGCGTCTGGAATGCAACCCCGAGATCCCTGTCGCCCCTGGAGAGGAACATTGGCTTCTGGACACAAGCCTAGATGAGGTCTATTGGCCCTGCAGTCACTCGAGAGCAATCCCCAGCTTTCCTTCGCAACTCGAATGGAAGATTGGACTTGCCTGGGCCAACACAAGAGGCAGCCTGAATTCCCCGTTGTAACTCGAGAATCCCGCCGTAACTCGAGAAAAACCACGTGGCTCCCCCGTCATCGCAAGATGAAGCCCTTCCCGCTACAGCGCCTCAGGAGAAGTCCCACGTTAGGAATTGGAGGTCGAAAGGGCACTTGGCACCCTGGATGCGACCCACAAAGTTCCCCGAAATCCCGGTCTCCCTCGAGAGGAACACTGAGGTTTTCCGGCACCCCCTCCTCTGAGCCCTTTCTCCCCTCCTGATCTGGACAGGAGGGTCGACTCCCTGCTTTGTCTGGAAGGGGTTCCCGACCTTCCGGTCGCACCTCAGGATGAGGCCGGTCTCACGAAGACATTCCAGACGTGGCCTCGTGGGTGGTTCCACATTCCGTAGGACCCCGACTTCCCGGTCCCCTCTTGATAAGACCCCGATGCCCGGACACCTCTCCGAACTCCACCCTGTGAATGAAGTCAACACGAAGGGGCAGTTTTTCCGTGCATCGTTCGGCAAAACCCCAGGTTCCAAATACAGCTCGACAAGTGGCCTCTCTCCCCGGGGACATCTCGAGAGGCAAGCGGAGTTCCATGCCTCAACCCAAGACGAGGCCTGACTCTCCTGTCCCCAGTCTGCAGGGACCCTGCGATCGGAGTCTGAAATCAGAGGTACCCTGCGGTTCCTGCCTCAACTGGAGATGAGGCCCTCTTCCAATGCACCAAGCCCAGTGGAGTCCCGAGAGGCCCCTCCCACCTCCAGTTTCCCTGGCTTCTCAGAGCCACCATGAGAAGCCCCCTGAGGTCACCTGCACAAGTCGAGGGAACCCAGGGTTTCCTGCCTCAACCCGAGAAAGACCTCGAGAGACCTTCTTCAACACGTCTCGAGGCCAGATTCCCCTACCATGGCTCGGGAGCAATGACGCGCTCCCCTCGCCACTCGCATGGAGACCCGACTTCCCTGGCGCCCCACGAGAGGCTCACTGACCTCGCCGTCGTACCTCGTGAGAAACCGCACACTGGGGCCGCCGCTCGAGAACAACCCCGAGATTCCCCCGTCATCGAGAGATGAGGGCCTTCGTCTCCTGCATGGCCTAGAGACCAATCTCGCGACCTCTCTCCAAACGCCTCAGGAGGCTTGACTCCCTTGAGTCCACCCAGTGAGCTCCAAGAGATACCCGTCGCGATTCGAGAGCAGAGCGGGGTTCTTTGCTTCCACTCGAGATGAATGCCTGTCTCCCGGGTGCGTCTGGAATGCAACCCCGAGATCCCTGTCGCCCCTGGAGAGGAACATTGGCTTCTGGACACAAGCCTAGATGAGGTCTATTGGCCCTGCAGTCACTCGAGAGCAATCCCCAGCTTTCCTTCGCAACTCGAATGGAAGATTGGACTTGCCTGGGCCAACACAAGAGGCAGCCTGAATTCCCCGTCGTAACTCGAGAATCCCGCCGTAACTCGAGAAAAACCACGTGGCTCCCCCGTCATCGCAAGATGAAGCCCTTTCCCGCTACAGCGCCTCAGGAGAAGTCCCACGTTAGGAATTGGAGGTCGAAAGGGCACTTGGCACCCTTGATGCGACCCACAAAGTTCCCCGAAATCCCGGTCTCCCTCGAGAGGAACACTGAGGTTTTCCGGCACCCCCTCCTCTGAGCCCTTTCTCCCCTCCTGATCTGGACAGGAGGGTCGACTCCCCTGCTTTGTCTGGAAGGGGTTCCCGACCTTCCGGTCGCACCTCAGGATGAGGCCGGTCTCACGAAGACATTCCAGACGTGGCCTCGTGGGTGGTTCCACATTCCGTAGGACCCCGATTTCCCGGTCCCCTCTTGATAAGAACCCGATGCCCGGACACCTCTCCGAACTCCACCCTGTGAATGAAGTCAACACGAAGGGGCAGTTTTTCCGTGCATCGTTCGGAAAAACCCCAGGTTCCAAATACAGCTCGACAAGTGGCCTCTCTCCCCGGGGACATCTCGAGAGGCAAGCGGAGTTCCATGCCTCAACCCAAGACGAGGCCTGACTCTCCTGTCCCCAGTCTGCAGGGACCCTGCGATCGGAGTCTGAAATCAGAGGTACCCTGCGGTTCCTGCCTCAACTGGAGATGAGGCCCTCTTCCAATGCACCAAACCCAGTGGAGTCCCGAGAGGCCCCTCCCACCTCCAGTTTCCCTGGCTTCTCAGAGCCACCATGAGAAGCCCCTGAGGTCACCTGCACAAGTCGAGGGAACCCAGGGTTTCCTGCCTCAACCCGAGAAAGACCTCGAGAGACCTTCTTCAACACGTCTCGAGGCCAGATTCCCCTACCATGGCTCGGGAGCCGCATGGCTCTCGCCACTTGGAGTCGACCTGCCTGGCGCCCATGGAGTCACTGACCTCTCCACAGTACCTCGTGAGAAACCGACACTGGCCGCCGCTGAGAAACCCCATCACTGCTGGGAGATGAGGGCCTTCGCCCATGCATGGCCGAGACCAAGGAGGCCTCCAAAGCCAAAGGCGGGCTTGACTCCAGGAGTCCACCCAGTTCCCAAGAGATACCCTCAGACCAGAAGCTGCCTTCTTTCTGCTTTGCTTTCAGATGAATGCCTGTCTCCCGGGGCTCTCCCCAGATCCCTCCCTGAAGGAACATTGGCTTACAGTCCCAGTTAATAATTCCTGGTGTACAGAGTGTTTCCCTTCAACTCGAATGGAAATGGACTTGCCTGCCTGAAGAGGTTTTTCCGCCACATGTGATTGTTCAGAGCCTCCCAACTGAGAAAAACCAGTGTTCTCCCCCGTCTAAGATACAGATTCTTTTGAGCAGTCAGGAGATCCCATTAGGAATTGGAGGTGAAGGGTTTGGCACTTGATGGGCCAAAGTTCCCCGAAGTCCGGTCTCCCTCGAGAGTCCCTGGCAGTATTGATTAACCCCCTTCTGTAAGAGTAGCTTTCTGTTTGTGATCTGGGACCCTTGAGTTACTCTCTTTTCTGGAAGCCCACCACACCTTTGCTCTGGCAGGAATGCAACTTTATCTAAGCTTTTCTGGAGGGTGGCTCCTGGTCTCTCCACCTTCCGGAGAAAATAAGTTTCCCGAAGAAAGGTCTTAAAATGTTAACACCTCCCAAGCCAGAAGATGATGCAACCACCTGCTTTTGCATGTGATAAGTTCAGGAAGAAAGCCAGGTTTCTGCAAGACTCAACTCTCTTCCCCAGGACCTCTATGCAAACTTAAGGTATGAAACTCCCTGAAAATAGAGGCACTTCTGTCCCCAGTCTGCAGGGACCTGATGGAGTCTTTCTTCCCTACCTTCCTGCTGAATTCCCAGGCTCTTCCTGCACCTCAGTTTCCTCACTGAGCTACTCCAGTTCCCTGCCTTCTGAGAGCCTGCACAACAGGGAACCCAGGGTTTTGCTTCCCACCCGAAAGACCTCGAGAGACCCTTCAACAACTCGTCAGGGCCCTCCCCTACCATGGCTCGGGAGCAATGACGCCGCCCCTCGCCACTCGCATGGAGACCCGACTTCCCTGGCGCCCCACGAGAGGCTCACTGACCTCGCCGTCGTACCTCGTGAGAAACCGCACACTGGGGCCGCCGCTCGAGAACAACCCCGAGACCCCCGTCATCGAGAGATGAGGGCCTTCGTCTCCTGCATGGCCTAGAGACCAATCTCGCGACCTCTCTCCAAACGCCTCAGGAGGCTTGACTCCCTTGAGTCCACCCAGTGAGCTCCAAGAGATACCCGTCGCGATTCGAGAGCAGAGCGGGGTTCTTTGCTTCCACTCGAGATGAATGCCTGTCTCCCCGGGTGCGTCTGGAATGCAACCCCGAGATCCCTGTCGCCCCTGGAGAGGAACATTGGCTTCTGGACACAAGCCTAGATGAGGTCTATTGGCCCTGCAGTCACTCGAGAGCAATCCCCAGCTTTCCTTCGCAACTCGAATGGAAGATTGGACTTGCCTGGGCCAACACAAGAGGCAGCCTGAATTCCCCGTCGTAACTCGAGAATCCCGCCGTAACTCGAGAAAAACCACGTGGCTCCCCCGTCATCGCAAGATGAAGCCCTTTCCCGCTACAGCGCCTCAGGAGAAGTCCCACGTTAGGAATTGGAGGTCGAAAGGGCACTTGGCACCCTTGATGCGACCCACAAAGTTCCCCGAAATCCCGGTCTCCCTCGAGAGGAACACTGAGGTTTTCCGGCACCCCTCCTCTGAGCCCTTTCTCCCCTCCTGATCTGGACAGGAGGGTCGACTCCCCTGCTTTGTCTGGAAGGGGTTCCCGACCTTCCGGTCGCACCTCAGGATGAGGCCGGTCTCACGAAGACATTCCAGACGTGGCCTCGTGGGTGGTTCCACATTCCGTAGGACCCCGATTTCCCGGTCCCCTCTTGATAAGAACCCGATGCCCGGACACCTCTCCGAACTCCACCCTGTGAATGAAGTCAACACGAAGGGGCAGTTTTTCCGTGCATCGTTCGGAAAAACCCCAGGTTCCAAATACAGCTCGACAAGCGGCCTCTCTCCCCGGGGACATCTCGAGAGGCAAGCGGAGTTCCATGCCTCAACCCAAGACGAGGCCTGACTCTCCTGTCCCCAGTCTGCAGGGACCCTGCGATCGGAGTCTGAAATCAGAGGTACCCTGCGGTTCCTGCCTCAACTGGAGATGAGGCCCTCTTCCAATGCACCAAACCCAGTGGAGTCCCGAGAGGCCCCTCCCACCTCCAGTTTCCCTGGCTTCTCAGAGCCACCATGAGAAGCCCCCTGAGGTCACCTGCACAAGTCGAGGGAACCCAGGGTTTCCTGCCTCAACCCGGGAAAGACCTCGAGAGACCTTCTTCAACACGTCTCGAGGCCAGATTCCCCTACCATGGCTCGGGAGCAATGACGCGCTCCCCTCGCCACTCGCATGGAGACCCGACTTCCCTGGCGCCCCACGAGAGGCTCACTGACCTCGCCGTCGTACCTCGTGAGAAACCGCACACTGGGGCCGCCGCTCGAGAACAACCCCGAGATTCCCCCGTCATCGAGAGATGAGGGCCTTCGTCTCCTGCATGGCCTAGAGACCAATCTCGCGACCTCTCTCCAAACGCCTCAGGAGGCTTGACTCCCTTGAGTCCACCCAGTGAGCTCCAAGAGATACCCGTCGCGATTCGAGAGCAGAGCGGGGTTCTTTGCTTCCACTCGAGATGAATGCCTGTCTCCCCGGGTGCGTCTGGAATGCAACCCCGAGATCCCTGTCGCCCCTGGAGAGGAACATTGGCTTCTGGACACAAGCCTAGATGAGGTCTATTGGCCCTGCAGTCACTCGAGAGCAATCCCCAGCTTTCCTTCGCAACTCGAATGGAAGATTGGACTTGCCTGGGCCAACACAAGAGGCAGCCTGAATTCCCCGTCGTAACTCGAGAATCCCGCCGTAACTCGAGAAAAACCACGTGGCTCCCCCGTCATCGCAAGATGAAGCCCTTTCCCGCTACAGCGCCTCAGGAGAAGTCCCACGTTAGGAATTGGAGGTCGAAAGGGCACTTGGCACCCTTGATGCGACCCACAAAGTTCCCCGAAATCCCGGTCTCCCTCGAGAGGAACACTGAGGTTTTCCGGCACCCCTCCTCTGAGCCCTTTCTCCCCTCCTGATCTGGACAGGAGGGTCGACTCCCTTGCTTTGTCTGGAAGGGGTTCCCGACCTTCCGGTCGCACCTCAGGATGAGGCCGGTCTCACGAAGACATTCCAGACGTGGCCTCGTGGGTGGTTCCACATTCCGTAGGACCCCGATTTCCCGGTCCCCTCTTGATAAGAACCCGATGCCCGGACACCTCTCCGAACTCCACCCTGTGAATGAAGTCAACACGAAGGGGCAGTTTTTCCGTGCATCGGGAAAACCCCAGGTTCCAAATACAGCTCGACAAGCGGCCTCTCTCCCCGGGGACATCTCGAGAGGCAAGCGGAGTTCCATGCCTCAACCCAAGACGAGGCCTGACTCTCCTGTCCCCAGTCTGCAGGGACCCTGCGATCGGAGTCTGAAATCAGAGGTACCCTGCGGTTCCTGCCTCAACTGGAGATGAGGCCCTCTTCCAATGCACCAAACCCAGTGGAGTCCCGAGAGGCCCCTCCCACCTCCAGTTTCCCTGGCTTCTCAGAGCCACCATGAGAAGCCCCCTGAGGTCACCTGCACAAGTCGAGGGAACCCAGGGTTTCCTGCCTCAACCCGGAAAGACCTCGAGACCTTCTTCAACACGTCTCGAGGCCAGATTCTCCTCTAGCGTGGCTCAGAGCAATGGAGACCCCCTTCCATGGCGCCCACGAGAGGACTTTCCACGCATCATCATCTGAGATCTGAATAGCCCACTGGAATTCGTATCACTGCCGTTTGAGGAACTCCCCTCATGACAAAGGTCATGAGGAAGGACCTCCTGCATGGTAGAGGCGTGATTCCATTTCAGAGTCCTCTGAAATTCCTTGTTATGTTCCCCAAGACCAGAATCTGCCTCCTTCTGCTTGCAGTTGCTCCTGAATCCCTGACTTGAATGGGGCTTCCCCACAATCCCTGTGAGTTAGCTTACAGTCCTAGCACAATTCCTGGATGAGCAGTCTTTGCCCTGCAAACTCCTTGAAATCCTAGCCCTGCCTCGAATAGGTTTTTCCGCCATGTGATTGTTCAGAGCCTCCGAAATTGTGAGAGGTGGAGAAAACCACGTTCTAAACCGTTCTAAACACAGATTCTTTTGAGTAGTCACAAGATTGATTAGAAATTGGAGGTGGAATGGTTTGGCACTTGATGGGCCAAAGTTTGCTGCTGCTTCCATCTCCCTACCTGAGGTGTCCTGGCAGGTATTGATTAATATAACTCCTGTAAGTAGTCGCTTTCCTGTTTGTAACCTGGGACCCTTGAGTTAAATTTTTCTTGTTATAGCCTTCCACACCTTTGCTCTCAGGAATGCACTTTGATCGAATGCTTTTCCGGAGTGTGTCTGACCTCCAATCTTGTAGAGAAAAATAAGCTTTCTGAAGAAAGGTCGGAAAAATGTTAACAGGCCTCCAAGAAGATGACAAATCACCTAAGCTTTTGCCGGTGACATCTTCAGGAAGAAAGCCTGGGTTTGCCAAAGACCTGACCCCTTCCCCCATTCTCCTCTCTGCATAACTGCAGGTCTGCGAACTAGTCTGAAATAAAGTAAGGGCTTTGTTCACCGAAATTGAGGCCCTCGATGTTGCTTCTTTCTTACCTTTCTGGCTGAATTTCCCACCTCTTTCTGCACTGAACTTCCTCAGAGCCATCCCATTCCATTCCCTTGATATCCTAACAACATCGAGGGAAGCAGGGTTTCCTGCCTCCCACCCGAAAGACCTTCGAAGACCTTCTTCAACCGTCTCGAGGCCCCTTCCCCTACCATGGCTCGGGAGCAATGACGCGCTCCCCTCGCCACTCGCATGGAGACCCGACTTCCCTGGCGCCCCACGAGAGGCTCACTGACCTCGCCGTCGTACCTCGTGAGAAACCGCACACTGGGGCCGCCGCCGAGAACAACCCCGAGACCCCCGTCATCGAGAGATGAGGGCCTTCGTCTCCTGCATGGCCTAGAGACCAATCTCGCGACCTCTCTCCAAACGCCTCAGGAGGCTTGACTCCCTTGAGTCCACCCAGTGAGCTCCAAGAGATACCCGTCGCGATTCGAGAGCAGAGCGGGGTTCTTTGCTTCCACTCGAGATGAATGCCTGTCTCCCCGGGTGCGTCTGGAATGCAACCCCGAGATCCCTGTCGCCCCTGGAGAGGAACATTGGCTTCTGGACACAAGCCTAGATGAGGTCTATTGGCCCTGCAGTCACTCGAGAGTAATCCCCAGCTTTCCTTCGCAACTCGAATGGAAGATTGGACTTGCCTGGGCCAACACAAGAGGCAGCCTGAATTCCCCGTCGTAACTCGAGAATCCCGCCGTAACTCGAGAAAAACTACGTGGCTCCCCCGTCATCGCAAGATGAAGCCCTTTCCCGCTACAGCGCCTCAGGAGAAGTCCCACGTTAGGAATTGGAGGTCGAAAGGGCACTTGGCACCCTTGATGCGACCCACAAAGTTCCCCGAAATCCCGGTCTCCCTCGAGAGGAACACTGAAGTTTTCCGGCACCCCCTCCTCTGAGCCCTTTCTCCCCTCCTGATCTGGACAGGAGGGTCGACTCCCCTGCTTTGTCTGGAAGGGGTTCCGGTCGCACCTCAGGATGAGGCCGGTCTCACGAAGACATTCCAGACGTGGCCTCGTGGGTGGTTCCACATTCCGTAGGACCCCGATTTCCCGGTCCCCTCTGGATAAGAACCCGATGCCCGGACACCTCTCCGAACTCCACCCTGTGAATGAAGTCAACACGAAGGGGCAGTTTTTCCGTGCATCGTTCGGAAAACCCCAGGTTCCAAATACAGCTCGACAAGCGGCCTCTCTCCCGGGGACATCTCGAGAGGCAAGCGGAGTTCCATGCCTCAACCCAAGACGAGGCCTGACTCTCCTGTCCCCAGTCTGCAGGGACCCTGCGATCGGAGTCTGAAATCAGAGGTACCCTGCGGTTCCTGCCTCAACTGGAGATGAGGCCCTCTTCCAATGCACCAAGCCCAGTGGAGTCCCGAGAGGCCCCTCCCACCTCCAGTTTCCCTGGCTTCTCAGAGCCACCATGAGAAGCCCCCTGAGGTCACCTGCACAAGTCGAGGGAACCCAGGGTTTCCTGCCTCAACCCGAAAGACCTCGAGAGACCTTCTTCAACGCGTCTCGAGGCCAGATTCCCCTACCATGGCTCGGGAGCAGTGACGCGCTCCCCTCGCCACTCGCATGGAGACCCGACTTCCCTGGCGCCCCACGAGAGGCTCACTGACCTCGCCGCCGTACCTGAGAAACCGCACACTGGGGCCGCCGCTCGAGAACAACCCCGAGATTCCCCCGTCATCGAGAGATGAGGGCCTTCGTCTCCTGCATGGCCTAGAGACCAATCTCGACCTCTCTCCAAACGCCTCAGGAGGCTTGACTCCTTGAGTCCACCCAGCGAGCTCCAAGAGATACCCGTCGCGATTCGAGAGCAGAGCGGGCTTCTTTGCTTCCACTCGAGATGAATGCCTGTCCCCGGGTGCGTCTGGAATGCAACCCCGAGATCCCTGTCGCCCCTGGAGAGGAACATTGGCTTCTGGACACAAGCCTAGATGAGGTCTATTGGCCCTGCAGTCACTCGAGAGCAATCCCCAGCTTTCCTTCGCAACTCGAATGGAAGATTGGACTTGCCTAGGCCAACACAAGAGGCAGCCTGAATTCCCCGTCGTAACTCGAGAATCCCGCCGTAACTCGAGAAAAACCACGTGGCTCCCCCGTCATCGCAAGATGAAGCCCTTCCCGCTACAGCGTCTCAGGAGAAGTCCCACGTTAGGAATTGGAGGTCGAAAGGGCACTTGGCACCCTTGATGCGACCCACAAAGTTCCCCGAAATCCCGGTCTCCCTCGAGAGGAACACTGAGGTTTTCCGGCACCCCTCCTCTGAGCCCTTTCTCCCCTCCTGATCTGGACAGGAGGGTCGACTCCCCTGCTTTGTCTGGAAGGGGTTCCCGACCTTCCGGTCGCACCTCAGGATGAGGCCAGTCTCACGAAGACATTCCAGACGTGGCCTCGTGGGTGGTTCCACATTCCGTAGGACCCCGATTTCCCGGTCCCCTCTGGATAAGAACCCGATGCCCGGACACCTCTCCGAACTCCACCCTGTGAATGAAGTCAACACGAAGGGGCAGTTTTTCCGTGCATCGTTCGGAAAACCCCAGGTTCCAAATACAGCCTGACAAGCGGCCTCTCTCCCCGGGGACATCTCGAGAGGCAAGCGGAGTTCCATGCCTCAACCCAAGACGAGGCCTGACTCTCCTGTCCCCAGTCTGCAGGGACCCTGCGATCGGAGTCTGAAATCAGAGGTACCCTGCGGTTCCTGCCTCAACTGGAGATGAGGCCCTCTTCCAATGCACCAAGCCCAGTGGAGTCCCGAGAGGCCCCTCCCACCTCCAGTTTCCCTGCTTCTCAGAGCCACCATGAGAAGCCCCTGAGGTCACCTGCACAAGTCGAGGGAACCCAGGGTTTCCTGCCTCAACCCGAGAAAGACCCGAGAGACCTTCTTCAACACGCCTCGAGGCCAGATTCCCCTACCATGGCTCGGGAGCAATGCACGCGCTGCCACTCGCATGGAGACGCTCCCTCCCTGGCGCCCACGAGAGTGCCGCACTGACCGTCGCATCGTCACTCAGGGAACCGGAAGGCGCCGCTGAACCCCTATCCCTGCTCGAGAGATGAGGGCCTCCTCCTGCATGGCCTAGAGACCAAGGACTCTCTCCAAACGCCTCAGGAGGCTTGACTCCCTTGAGTCCACCCAGTGAGCTCCAAGAGATACCCCCATTCGAGAGCAGCCGGGTTTCTGCTTTGCTTCCACTCGAGATGAATCCCTGTCTCCCATGGGCTCTGCCCCCATCCCTCGCCCCTGGAAGGAAGATTGGCATGACCAAGGAGATGAATTCCTGAGTGCTGGGTGTTTCCTTCAAACCTTTGGAAATTCTCTTGCCTGCAACACAAGAGGCATTTGCCTTCCACATCGTGATTGTTCCCGCCTAACTCGAGAAAACCACGTGGATGCCCTAACCTGTCTAAAGACAAGCCCTTTGAGAAGTCAAGATTGTTAGGAATTGGAGGTCGAAGGGCTTGGCACTTGTTGCATTGACCCACAAAGTTTCCGAAATCCCCTCCTCGAGAGAACCTGAGGTTTTCCGGCACCCCCTCCTCTGAGCCCTTTCTCCGTTCCTGATCTGGGGACCAGGAGAGCACTTTTCTTGTGAAGGGTTCCCACCTTCCGGTTCCTCAGGAAGGCCGGTCTCACGAAGACATTCCAGACGTGGCCTCCTGGGTGGTTCCACATTCCGTAGAGACCCCGTTTTCTGAAGAAAAGAACCCGATGTTAACACCCTCCAACTAGAAGTGATGAAGTCAACCAAAGTTTTTGCATCTGATGGGTTAAGCTGAAAAACCCCAGGTTTCCTGCAAGACTCACCCCTTCCATCTCCTCGAGGCAAACTTAAGGCCTGAGCCTCCTCTGAAAATAGTGTGGCCTTGTTCACCGAGTCTGGTCTCAATCCCTGTCGTTCTTTCCTACCTCTGGCTGAATGAGGCCCTCTCTTGCACCACCCAGTTTCCTCAGAGGCCCTCCCACCTCCAGTTTCCCTGGCTTCTCAGAGCCACCATGAGAACCCTGAGGTCACCTGCACAAGTCGAGGGAACCCAGGGTTTCCTGCCTCCTCGAAGACCCGAGAGATCAACACGGTCTCGAGGCCAGCCCTCCCCTCATGGCTCGGGAGCAGTGACGCGCTCCCCTCGCCACTCGCATGGAGACCCGACTTCCCTGGCGCCCCACGAGAGGCTCACTGACCTCGCCGTCGTACCTCGTGAGAAACCGCACACTGGGGCCGCCGCCGAGAACAACCCCGAGATTCCCCCGTCATCGAGAGATGAGGGCCTTCGTCTCCTGCATGGCCTAGAGACCAATCTCGCGACCTCTCTCCAAACGCCTCAGGAGGCTTGACTCCCTTGAGTCCACCCAGTGAGCTCCAAGAGATACCCGTCGCGATTCGAGAGCAGAGCGGGGTTCTTTGCTTCCACTCGAGATGAATGCCTGTCTCCCCGGGTGCGTCTGGAATGCAACCCCGAGATCCCTGTCGCCCCTGGAGAGGAACATTGGCTTCTGGACACAAGCCTAGATGAGGTCTATTGGCCCTGCAGTCACTCGAGAGCAATCCCCAGCTTTCCTTCGCAACTCGAATGGAAGATTGGACTTGCCTGGGCCAACACAAGAGGCAGCCTGAATTCCCGTCGTAACTCGAGAATCCCGCCGTAACTCGAGAAAACCACGTGGCTCCCCCGTCATCGCAAGATGAAGCCCTTCCCGCTACAGCGCCTCAGGAGAAGTCCCACGTTAGGAATTGGAGGTCGAAAGGGCACTTGGCACCCTTGATGCGACCCACAAAGTTCCCCGAAATCCCGGTCTCCTCGAGAGGAACACTGAGGTTTTCCGGCACCCTCCTCTGAGCCCTTCTCCCCTCCTGATCTGGACAGGAGGGTCGACTCCCCTGCTTTGTCTGGAAGGGGTTCCTGACCTTCCGGTCGCACCTCAGGATGAGGCCGGTCTCACGAAGACATTCCAGACGTGGCCTCGTGGGTGGTTCCACATTCCGTAGGACCCCGATTTCCCGGTCCCCTCTTGATAAGAAACCGATGCCCGGACACCTCTCCGAACTCCACCCTGTGAATGAAGTCAACACGAAGGGGCAGTTTTTCCGTGCATCGTTCGGAAAAACCCCAGGTTCCAAATACAGCTCGACAAGCGGCCTCTCTCCCCGGGGACATCTCGAGAGGCAAGCGGAGTTCCATGCCTCAACCCAAGACGAGGCCTGACTCTCCTGTCCCCAGTCTGCAGGGACCCTGCGATCGGAGTCTGAAATCAGAGGTACCCTGCGGTTCCTGCCTCAACTGGAGATGAGGCCCTCTTCCAATGCACCAAACCCAGTGGAGTCCCGAGAGGCCCCTCCCACCTCCAGTTTCCCTGGCTTCTCAGAGCCACCATGAGAAGCCCCCTGAGGTCACCTGCACAAGTCGAGGGAACCCAGGGTTTCCTGCCTCAACCCGGAAAGACCTCGAGAGACCTTCTTCAACGCGTCTCGAGGCCAGATTCCCCTACCATGGCTCGGGAGCAGTGACGCGCTCCCTCGCCACTCGCATGGAGACCCGACTTCCCTGGCGCCCCACGAGAGGCTCACTGACCTCGCCGTCGTACCTCGTGAGAAACCGCACACTGGGGCCGCCGCCGAGAACAACCCCGAGATTCCCCCGTCATCGAGAGATGAGGGCCTTCGTCTCCTGCATGGCCTAGAGACCAATCTCGCGACCTCTCTCCAAACGCCTCAGGAGGCTTGACTCCCTTGAGTCCACCCAGTGAGCTCCAAGAGATACCCGTCGCGATTCGAGAGCAGAGCGGGGTTCTTTGCTTCCACTCGAGATGAATGCCTGTCTCCCCGGGTGCGTCTGGAATGCAACCCCGAGATCCCTGTCGCCCCTGGAGAGGAACATTGGCTTCTGGACACAAGCCTAGATGAGGTCTATTGGCCCTGCAGTCACTCGAGAGCAATCCCCAGCTTTCCTTCGCAACTCGAATGGAAGATTGGACTTGCCTGGGCCAACACAAGAGGCAGCCTGAATCCCCGTCGTAACTCGAGAATCCCGCCGTAACTCGAGAAAAACCACGTGGCTCCCCCGTCATCGCAAGATGAAGCCCTTTCCCGCTACAGCGCCTCAGGAGAAGTCCCACGTTAGGAATTGGAGGTCGAAAGGGCACTTGGCACCCTTGATGCGACCCACAAAGTTCCCCGAAATCCCGGTCTCCCTCGAGAGGAACACTGAGGTTTTCCGGCACCCCTCCTCTGAGCCCTTCTCCCCTCCTGATCTGGACAGGAGGGTCGACTCCCCTGCTTTGTCTGGAAGGGGTTCCCGACCTTCCGGTCGCACCTCAGGATGAGGCCGGTCTCACGAAGACATTCCAGACGTGGCCTCGTGGGTGGTTCCACATTCCGTAGGACCCCGATTTCCCGGTCCCCTCTTGATAAGAACCCGATGCCCGGACACCTCTCCGAACTCCACCCTGTGAATGAAGTCAACACGAAGGGGCAGTTTTTCCGTGCATCGTTCGGAAAACCCCAGGTTCCAAATACAGCTCGACAAGCGGCCTCTCTCCCGGGGACATCTCGAGAGGCAAGCGGAGTTCCATGCCTCAACCCAAGACGAGGCCTGACTCTCCTGTCCCCAGTCTGCAGGGACCCTGCGATCGGAGTCTGAAATCAGAGGTACCCTGCGGTTCCTGCCTCAACTGGAGATGAGGCCCTCTTCCAATGCACCAAACCCAGTGGAGTCCCGAGAGGCCCTCCCACCTCCAGTTTCCTGGCTTCTCAGAGCCACCATGAGAAGCCCCCTGAGGTCACCTGCACAAGTCGAGGGAACCCAGGGTTTCCTGCCTCAACCCGAGAAAGACCTCGAGAGACCTTCTTCAACACGTCTCGAGGCCAGATTCCCTACCATGGCTCGAGTGACGCTGCCTCTCGCATATGGAGACCCGACTCCCTGGCGCCCCACGAGAGGCTCACTGACCTCGCCGTCGTACCTCGTGAGAAACCGCACACTGGCGCCGCTGAGAATTCTATCCCCGTCATCGAGAGATGAGGGCCTGCCCTGCATGGCCTAGAGACCAATCTGACGCTCTCCAAACGCCCAGGAGGCTTGACCCCTGAGTCCACCCTGAAATTCTCGAGATATACCTCAGAGCAGAGCTGCCTACTTCTGCTTGAACTCACCTGAAACCTCTGACTCCCGGGGGCTCTCCCCCTACCTCTCTGGAGAAACATTGGCTTACAGTTCCAGTGAGGTAATTCCTGAGTGACAGAGTTTAACCTACAAACTCCTTGAAATCCCTCTAGCCTGCCTTACTAGGTTTTTCCGCCACATGAATTGTCTCTGAGCCCCTAACTGAGAGAGGCAGGAGATGTTCTAAACTGCCTTAAAGATGAAATTCTTTTGAGTAGTTACAAGATTCATTAGAAATTGTAGCTGGTGAATGGTTTTCACTTGTTGGGCCCTTGTTTGCGCGAAGTTCAATATCCCTACCTGCGGTGTCCCTGGCAGGATGATTAATATACCGGTCCCCTTAATGTTTGTAACCTGGGACCCTTGAGTTACTTCTTTGTCTGGAAGGGGCCCACCACCGTCTTGCTCTGTAGGAATGCAACTTCATCTAAGCTTCCAGAGGTGGCCTCGTGGTGGTTCCACATTTAGAGACCCCGTTTTCTGAAGAAAGGCCCGATGTTACAGGCCTCCGAACTCCAGAAGATGATGCA
Source organism: Bos javanicus (assembly GCF_032452875.1). Taxonomy (NCBI): domain Eukaryota; kingdom Metazoa; phylum Chordata; class Mammalia; order Artiodactyla; family Bovidae; genus Bos; species Bos javanicus. The sequence continues at coordinate 65,750 of NW_026894847.1, forward strand.
AATCACCGAAGCTTAATATGATAAGTTTGCAGGAAGAAAGCCAGCTTGCTCCAAGACTTTGACCCCTTCCCTTCTCCCTCTATGCACATCTTAAGGTATAAACTCCTTTCAAGACAAAGTGGCCTGAGTTCACCAAACTTGGTCTCACCATGCCGGAGTCTCTCAATACCTTCTGCCTCAACTATTCCCTCTTTTGCCACTGAGTGTCCTCCCGAGAGGCCCCTCCCACCTCCATCCCTGGCTTCTCAGAGCCACCATGAACCTTGAATCAAGCAGGGTTTCGATTCGCCCACGCCTCTGCCTCCCGAGAGACCCTGAGGACTTCTTCAACACGTCCCAGGCCCCTACCATGGCTCGGGAGCAATGACGCGCTCCCCTCGCCACTCGCATGGAGACCCGACTTCCCTGGCGCCCCACGAGAGGCTCACTGACCCGCCGCCGTACCTCGTGAGAAACCGCACACTGGGGCCGCCGCGAGAACAACCCCGAGATTCCCCCGTCATCGAGAGATGAGGGCCTCCGTCTCCTGCATGGCCTAGAGACCAATCTCGCGACCTCTCTCCAAACGCCTCAGGAGGCTTGACTACCTTGAGTCCACCCAGCGAGCTCCAAGAGATACCCGCCGCGATTCGAGAGCAGAGCGGGCTTCTTTGCTTCCACTCGAGATGAATGCCTGTCTCCCGGGTGCGTCTGGAATGCAACCCCGAGATCCCTGTCGCCCCTGGAGAGGAACATTGGCTTCTGGACACAAGCCTAGATGAGGTCTATTGGCCCTGCAGTCACTCGAGAGCAATGCCCAGCTTTCCTTCGCAACTCGAATGGAAGATTGGACTTGCCTGGGCCAACACAAGAGGCAGCCTGAATTCCCCGTCGTAACTCGAGAATCCCGCCGTAACTCGAGAAAAACCACGTGGCTCCCCCGTCATCGCAAGATGAAGCCCTTTCCCGCTACAGCGCCTCAGGAGAAGTCCCACGTTAGGAATTGGAGGTCGAAAGGGCACTTGGCACCCTTGATGCGACCCACAAAGTTCCCCGAAATCCCGGTCTCCCTCGAGAGGAACACTGAGGTTTTCCGGCACCCCTCCTCTGAGCCCTTTCTCCCCTCCTGATCTGGACAGGAGGGTCGACTCCCCTGCTTTGTCTGGAAGGGGTTCCCGACCTTCCGGTCGCACCTCAGGATGAGGCCGGTCTCACGAAGACATTCCAGACGTGGCCTCGTGGGTGGTTCCACATTCCGTAGGACCCCGATTTCCCGGTCCCCTCTTGATAAGAACCCGATGCCCGGACACCTCTCCGAACTCCACCCTGTGAATGAAGTCAACACGAAGGGGCAGTTTTTCCGTGCATCGTTCGGAAAAACCCCAGGTTCCAAATACAGCGCGACAAGCGGCCTCTCTCCCCGGGGACATCTCGAGAGGCAAGCGGAGTTCCATGCCTCAACCCAAGACGAGGCCTGACTCTCCTGTCCCCAGTCTGCAGGGACCCTGCGATCGGAGTCTGAAATCAGAGGTACCCTGCGGTTCCTGCCTCAACTGGAGATGAGGCCCTCTTCCAATGCACCAAACCCAGTGGAGTCCCGAGAGGCCCCTCCCACCTCCAGTTTCCCTGGCTTCTCAGAGCCACCATGAGAAGCCCCCTGAGGTCACCTGCACAAGTCGAGGGAACCCAGGGTTTCCTGCCTCAACCCGGGAAAGACCTCGAGAGACCTTCTTCAACACGTCTCGAGGCCAGATTCCCTACCATGGCTCGGGAGCAGTGATGCGCTCCCCCTCGCCACTCGCATGGAGACCCGACTTCCCTGGCGCCCCCACGAGAGGCTCACTGACCTCGCCATCGTACCTCGTGAGAAACCGCACACTGGGGCCGCCGCTCGAGAACAACCCCGAGATTCCCCCGTCATCGAGAGATGAGGGCCTTCGTCTCCTGCATAGCCTAGAGACCAATCTCGCGACCTCACTCCAAACGCCTCAGGAGGCTTGACTCCCTTGAGTCCACCCAGTGAGCTCCAAGAGATACCCGTCGCGATTCGAGAGCAGAGCGGGGTTCTTTGCTTCCACTCGAGATGAATGCCTGTGTCCCCGGGTGCGTCTGGAATGCAACCCCGAGATCCCTGTCGCCCTGGAGAGGAACATTGGCTTCTGGACACAAGCCTAGATGAGGTCTATTGGCCCTGCAGTCACTCGAGAGCAATCCCCAGCTTTCCTTCGCAACTCGAATGGAAGATTGGACTTGCCTGGGCCAACACAAGAGGCAGCCTGAATTCCCCGTCGTAACTCGAGAATCCCGCCGTAACTCGAGAAAAACCACGTGGCTCCCCCGTCATCGCAAGATGAAGCCCTTTCCCGCTACAGCGCCTCCGGAGAAGTCCCACGTTAGGAATTGGAGGTCGAAAGGGCACTTGGCACCCTTGATGCGACCCACAAAGTTCCCCGAAATCCCGGTCTCCCTCGAGAGGAACACTGAGGTTTTCCGGCACCCCTCCTCTGAGCCCTTTCTCCCCTCCTGATCTGGACAGGAGGGTCGACTCCCTGCTTTGTCTGAAGGGGTTCCCGACCTTCCGGTCGCACCTCAGGATGAGGCCGGTCTCACGAAGACATTCCAGACGTGGCCTCGTGGGTGGTTCCACATTCCGTAGGACCCCGATTTCCCGGTCCCCTTGATAAGAACCCGATGCCCGGACACCTCTCCGAACTCCACCCTGTGAATGAAGTCAACACGAAGGGGCAGTTTTTCCGTGCATCGTTCGGAAAAACCCCAGGTTCCAAATACAGCTCGACAAGCGGCTCTCTCTCCCGGGGACATCTCGAGAGGCAAGCGGAGTTCCATGCCTCAACCCAAGACGAGGCCTGACTCTCCTGTCCCCAGTCTGCAGGGACCCTGCGATCGGAGTCTGAAATCAGAGGTACCCTGCGGTTCCTGCCTCAACTGGAGATGAGGCCTCTTCCAATGCACCAAACCCAGTGGAGTCCCGAGAGGCCCCTCCCACCTCCAGTTTCTGGCTTCTCAGAGCCACCATGAGAAGCCCCTGAGGTCACCTGCACAAGTCGAGGGAACCCAGGGTTTCCTGCCTCAACCCGGGAAAGACCTCGAGAGACCTTCAACACGTCTCGAGGCCAGATTCCCTACTACCATGGCTCGGGAGCAATGAGCGCCCCTCGCCACTCGCATGGAGACCCGCACTTTCCACGCACTGACTGTCAGGACCTCGCCGTCGCCGCCGCTGAGAAACCCACACTGGGGCCGCCGTGAGGGAAC
>NW_026894848.1:0-68974 GCF_032452875.1 Bos javanicus
CACCTGTGTTCCATGATTATTGCCTGCTGACTGTTTGATTCGTGCCTGACTCAGCTCTTTGTTTATTGCCTCCAGAAGGCACATGATCAGTGTATGATAGCAAACATGATCAGCGCATGATCAGTCACATGATCAGCGCCATTAAGTCACGTGATCAGTACATGATAGTCATGTGATCAGTCCATGCTCAGTCACGGTATCAGTGCATGATCAGCCACGTGATCAGTGCATGATCTGTCACAAGATTAGTGTATGATCATCACGTGATCAGTGCACGGGCAGTCATGTGATCAGTGCATGATATAGGCGTGAACAGTGCATGATCAGTCTCGTGATCAGTGCATGATAGCCACGTGATGTGCATGATCAGTCACCTGATGGGTGCATGATCATTCACGTGACCTGTACATGGTAGCTACATGATCATTGCATGATCAGCCACGTGAGTAGTTCATGATAGCCACGTGATCACTGCATGATCAGTCACGTGATCAGTGCATGATCAGTCATGTGACCAGTACATGGTAGCTGCGTGATCATGGCATGATCAGCCACGTGAGCAGTGCATGATAGCCACGTGATCAGTGCATGATCAGACACGAGATCAGTGCATGATCAGTCACGTGATCAGTGCATGATCAGCCACGTGATCAGTGCATGACCAGGCACGTGATCAGTGTATGTCCAGCCAAGTGATCAGTGCATGATAGCCACGTGATCAGTGCATGATCAGTCACGTGATCAGTGCATGATCAGTTATGTGATCAGTGTATGATCAGCCACGTGATCAGTGCATGATCAGCCACATGATCAGTGCATGATCAATTACGTGATCAGTGCATGATCAGTCACGTGACCAGTACATGGTAGCTACGTGATCATTGCCTGATCAGCCACGTGATCAGTGCATGATAGCCACGTGATCAGTGCATGATAGCCACGTGATCAGTGCATGATCAGTCATGTGATACGTGTGTGATCAGCCACATGATCAGTGCATGATATCCGTGATCAGTGCATGACAGCCACGTGATCAGTGCATGAGAGCCACGTGGATCAGTGCATGATCAGTCACGTGATACATGTGTGATCAGCCACGTGATCAGTGCATGATGAGCCACGTGATCAGTGCAGGATCAATTACGTGATCAGTGCATGATCAGTCACGTGACCAGTACATGGTTGCTACGTGATCGTTGCATGATCAGCCACGTGAGCAGAGCATGATAGCCACGTGGTCAGTGCATGATCAGTCACGTGATCAGTACATGATCAGTCACGTGAACAGTGCATGATCATTTACGTGATCTTTGCATGATCAGTCACGTTACCAGTATATGGTTGCTACGTGATCATTCCATGACGAGCCACGTGAGCAGTGCATGATAGCCACGTGATGTGTGCATGAGTTACGTGAGCAGAGTATGATCAGCCACGTGATCAGTGCATGAGTGCCACGTGATCAGTGCATGATATGTCACGTGACAGGTGTGTGATCAGCCACGTGAACAGTGCATGTTCAGCCACGTGATCAGTGCATGATAGCCACGTGATCAGTGCATGATCAGTTACGTGAGCAGTGTATGATCAGCCACGTGATCAGTGCATGGTCAGACACGTGAACAGTGTATGATCAGCCACGTGATCAGTGCATGATATCCAAGTGATCAGTGCATGATCATCACGTGATCAGTGTATGATCAGCCACGTGAACAGTGCATGCTCAGTCACGTGATCTGGGCCTGCTGAGCTGCGTGATTACTGTCTGCTCATCTGCTTGACAATTGCCAGCTGAGCTGCACGATTCCTGCCTGTCATCTGCTTGACAATTGCCAGCTGTGCTGCGTAATTCCTGCCTGCTCAGCTGCTTGATTATTGCCAGCTGAGCAGCATGATTCCTCACACCTGTGTTCCATGATTATTGCCTGCTGACTGTTTGATTCGTGCCTACTCAGCTCTTTGTTTATTGCCTCCAGAGGCACATGATCAGTGTATGATAGCAAACATGATCAGCGCATGATCAGTCACATGATCAGCGCCATTAAGTCACGTGATCACTACATGATAGTCATGTGATCAGTCCATGCTCAGTCACGGTATCAGTGCATGATCAGCCACGTGATCAGTGCATGATCTGTCACAAGATTAGTGTATGATCATCCACGTGATCAGTGCCGGGCAGTCATGTGATCAGTGCATGATATAGACGTGAACAGTGCATGATCAGTCTCGTGATCAGTGCATGATAGCCACGTGATCAGTGCATGATCAGTCACCTGATGGGTGTATGATCATTCACGTGACCTGTACATGGTAGCTACATGATCATTGCATGATCAGCCACGTGAGTAGTTCATGATAGCCACGTGATCACTGCATGATCAGTCACGTGATCAGTGCATGATCAGTCATGTGACCAGTACATGGTAGCTGCGTGATCATGGCATGATCAGCCACGTGAGCAGTGCATGATAGCCACGTGATCAGTGCATGATCAGACACGAGATCAGTGCATGATCAGTCACGTGATCAGTGCATGATCAGCCACGTGATCAGTGCATGACCAGGCACGTGATCAGTGTATGTCAGCCAAGTGATCAGTGCATGATAGCCACGTGATCAGTGCATGATCAGTCACGTGATCAGTGCATGATCAGTTATGTGATCAGTGTATGATCAGCCATGATCAGTGCATGATCAGCCACATGATCAGTGCATGATCAGTCGTGATCAGTGCATGATCAGTCACGTGACCAGTACATGGTAGCTGTCATGATCATTGCCTGATCAGCCACGTGATCAGTGCATGATAGCCGTGATCAGTGCATGATAGCCACGTGATCAGTGCATGATCAGTCATGTGATACGTGTGTGATCAGCCATGATCAGTGCATGATATCCACGTGATCAGTGCATGACAGCCACGTGATCAGTGCATGAAGCCACGGGATCAGTGCATGATCAGTCACGTGATACATGTGTGATCAGCCACGTGATCAGTGCATGATGAGCCACGTGATCAGTGCAGGATCAATTACGTGATCAGTGCATGATCAGTCACGTGACCAGTACATGGTTGCTACGTGATCGTTGCATGATCAGCCACGTGAGCAGAGCATGATAGCCACGTGGTCAGTGCATGATCAGTCACGTGATCAGTACATGATCAGTCACGTGAACAGTGCATGATCATTTACGTGATCTTGCATGATCAGTCACGTTACCAGTATATGGTTGCTACGTGATCATTCCATGACGAGCGTGAGCAGTGCATGATAGCCACGTGATGTGTGCATGAGTTACGAGCAGAGTATGATCAGCCACGTGATCAGTGCATGAGTGCCACGTGATCAGTGCATGATATGTCACGTGACAGGTGTGTGATCAGCCACGTGAACAGTGCATGTTCAGCCACGTGATCAGTGCATGATAGCCACGTGATCAGTGCATGATCAGTTACGTGAGCAGTGTATGATCAGCCACGTGATCAGTGCATGGTCAGACACGTGAACAGTGTATGATCAGCCACGTGATCAGTGCATGATATCCAAGTGATCAGTGCATGATCATCACGTGATCAGTGTATGATCAGCCACGTGAACAGTGCATGCTCAGTCACGTGATCTGGGCCTGCTGAGCTGCGTGATTACTGTCTGCTCATCTGCTTGACAATTGCCAGCTGAGCTGCACGATTCCTGCCTGTCATCTGCTTGACAATTGCCAGCTGTGCTGCGTAATTCCTGCCTGCTCAGCTGCTTGATTATTGCCAGCTGAGCAGCATGATTCCTCACACCTGTGTTCCATGATTATTGCCTGCTGACTGTTTGATTCGTGCCTACTCAGCTCTTTGTTTATTGCCTCCAGAGGCACATGATCAGTGTATGATAGCAAACATGATCAGCGCATGATCAGTCACATGATCAGCGCCATTAAGTCACGTGATCACTACATGATAGTCATGTGATCAGTCCATGCTCAGTCACGGTATCAGTGCATGATCAGCCACGTGATCAGTGCATGATCTGTCACAAGATTAGTGTATGATCATCCACGTGATCAGTGCACGGGCAGTCATGTGATCAGTGCATGATATAGACGTGAACAGTGCATGATCAGTCTCGTGATCAGTGCATGATAGCCACGTGATCAGTGCATGATCAGTCACCTGATGGGTGTATGATCATTCACGTGACCTGTACATGGTAGCTACATGATCATTGCATGATCAGCCACGTGAGTAGTTCATGATAGCCACGTGATCACTGCATGATCAGTCACGTGATCAGTGCATGATCAGTCATGTGACCAGTACATGGTAGCTGCGTGATCATGGCATGATCAGCCACGTGAGCAGTGCATGATAGCCACGTGATCAGTGCATGATCAGACACGAGATCAGTGCATGATCAGTCACGTGATCAGTGCATGATCAGCCACGTGATCAGTGCATGATCAGTCACGTGATCAGTGCATGATCAGCCACGTGATCAGTGCATGATCAGTCACGTGATCAGTGCATGATCAGCAAGTGATCAGTGCATGATCAGCCACGTGATCAGTGCATGATCAGTCACGTGATCAGTGCATGATCAGTTACGTGATCAGTGCATGATCAGCCACGTGATCAGTGCATGATCAGCCACGTGATCAGTGCATGATCAATTACGTGATCAGTGCATGATCAGTCACGTGATCAGTGCATGATAGCCACGTGATCAGTGCATGATCAGCACGTGATCAGTGCATGATAGCCACGTGATCAGTGCATGAGAGCCACGTGATCAGTGCATGATCAGTCACGTGATACATGTGTGATCAGCCACGTGATCAGTGCATGATGAGCCACGTGATCAGTGCAGGATCAATTACGTGATCAGTGCATGATCAGTCACGTGACCAGTACATGGTTGCTACGTGATCGTTGCATGATCAGCCACGTGAGCAGAGCATGATAGCCACGTGGTCAGTGCATGATCAGTCACGTGATCAGTACATGATCAGTCACGTGAACAGTGCATGATCATTTACGTGATCTTGCATGATCAGTCACGTTACCAGTATATGGTTGCTACGTGATCATTCCATGACGAGCCACGTGAGCAGTGCATGATAGCCACGTGATGTGTGCATGAGTTACGTGAGCAGAGTATGATCAGCCACGTGATCAGTGCATGAGTGCCACGTGATCAGTGCATGATATGTCACGTGACAGGTGTGTGATCAGCCACGTGAACAGTGCATGTTCAGCCACGTGATCAGTGCATGATAGCCACGTGATCAGTGCATGATCAGTTACGTGAGCAGTGTATGATCAGCCACGTGATCAGTGCATGGTCAGACACGTGAACAGTGTATGATCAGCCACGTGATCAGTGCATGATATCCAAGTGATCAGTGCATGATCATCACGTGATCAGTGTATGATCAGCCACGTGAACAGTGCATGCTCAGTCACGTGATCTGGGCCTGCTGAGCTGCGTGATTACTGTCTGCTCATCTGCTTGACAATTGCCAGCTGAGCTGCACGATTCCTGCCTGTCATCTGCTTGACAATTGCCAGCTGTGCTGCGTAATTCCTGCCTGCTCAGCTGCTTGATTATTGCCAGCTGAGCAGCATGATTCCTCACACCTGAGTTCCATGATTATTGCCTGCTGACTGTTTGATTCGTGCCTACTCAGCTCTTTGTTTATTGCCTCCAGAGGCACATGATCAGTGTATGATAGCAAACATGATCAGCGCATGATCAGTCACATGATCAGCGCCATTAAGTCACGTGATCACTACATGATAGTCATGTGATCAGTCCATGCTCAGTCACGGTATCAGTGCATGATCAGCCACGTGATCAGTGCATGATCTGTCACAAGATTAGTGTATGATCATCCACGTGATCAGTGCATGGGCAGTCATGTGATCAGTGCATGATATAGACGTGAACAGTGCATGATCAGTCTCGTGATCAGTGCATGATCCACGTGATCAGTGCATGATCAGTCACCTGATGGGTGTATGATCATTCACGTGACCTGTACATGGTAGCTACATGATCATTGCATGATCAGCCACGTGAGTAGTTCATGATAGCCACGTGATCACTGCATGATCAGTCACGTGATCAGTGCATGATCAGTCATGTGACCAGTACATGGTAGCTGCGTGATCATGGCATGATCAGCCACGTGAGCAGTGCATGATAGCCACGTGATCAGTGCATGATCAGACACGTGATCAGTGCATGATCAGTGCGTGATCAGTGCATGATCAGCCACGTGATCAGTGCATGATCAGGCACGTGATCAGTGTATGTCCAGGTGATCAGTGCATGATAGCCACGTGATCAGTGCATGATCAGTCACGTGATCAGTGCATGATCAGTTACGTGATCAGTGTATGATCAGCCACGTGATCAGTGCATGATCAGCCACATGATCAGTGCATGATCAATTACGTGATCAGTGCATGATCAGTCACGTGACCAGTACATGTAGCTACAGTCATTGCCTGATCAGCCACGTGATCAGTGCATGATAGCCACGTGATCAGTGCATGATAGCCACGTGATCAGTGCATGATCAGTCATGTGATCAGTGTGTGATCAGCCACGTGATCAGTGCATGATATCCACGTGATCAGTGCATGACAGCCACGTGATCAGTGCATGATAGCCACGTGATCAGTGCATGATCAGTCACGTGATCATGTGATCAGCCACGTGATCAGTGCATGATAGCCACGTGATCAGTGCATGATCAATTACGTGATCAGTGCATGATCAGTCACGTGACCAGTGCATGGTTGCTACGTGATCAGTGCATGATCAGCCACGTGATCAGTGCATGATAGCCACGGTCAGTGCATGATCAGTCACGTGATCAGTGCATGATCAGCCACGTGATCAGTGCATGATCAGGCACGTGATCAGTGCATGATCAGCCACGTGATCAGTGCATGATAGCCACGTGATCAGTGCATGATCAGTCACGTGATCAGTGCATGATCAGTTATGTGATCAGTGCATGATCAGCCACGTGATCAGTGCATGATCAGCCACGTGATCAGTGCATGATCAGTTACGTGATCAGTGCATGATCAGTCACGTGACCAGTACATGGTAGCTACGTGATCATTGCATGATCAGCCACGTGATCAGTGCATGATAGCCACGTGATCAGTGCATGATAGCCACGTGATCAGTGCATGATCAGTCATGTGATACGTGTGTGATCAGCCACGTGATCAGTGCATGATATCCACGTGATCAGTGCATGACAGCCACGTGATCAGTGCATGAGAGCCACGTGATCAGTGCATGATCAGTCACGTGATACATGTGTGATCAGCCACGTGATCAGTGCATGATGAGCCACGTGATCAGTGCAGGATCAATTACGTGATCAGTGCATGATCAGTCACGTGACCAGTACATGGTTGCTACGTGATCGTTGCATGATCAGCCACGTGAGCAGTGCATGATAGCCACGTGATCAGTGCATGATCAGTCACGTGATCAGTACATGATCAGTCACGTGAACAGTGCATGATCATTTACGTGATCAGTGCATGATCAGTCACGTGACCAGTATATGGTTGCTACGTGATCATTCCATGAAGAGCCACGTGAGCAGTGCATGATAGCCACGTGATGTGTGCATGAGTTACGTGATCAGTGTATGATCAGCCACGTGATCAGTGCATGAGTGCCACGTGATCAGTGCATGATATGTCACGTGACAGGTGTGTGATCAGCCACGTGAACAGTGCATGTTCAGCCACGTGATCAGTGCATGATAGCCACGTGATCAGTGCATGATCAGTTACGTGAGCAGTGTATGATCAGCCACGTGATCAGTGCATGGTCAGACACGTGAACAGTGTATGATCAGCCACGTGATCAGTGCATGATATCCAAGTGATCAGTGCATGATCATCACGTGATCAGTGTATGATCAGCCACGTGAACAGTGCATGCTCAGTCACGTGATCTGGGCCTGCTGAGCTGCGTGATTACTGTCTGCTCATCTGCTTGACAATTGCCAGCTGAGCTGCACGATTCCTGCCTGTCATCTGCTTGACAATTGCCAGCTGTGCTGCGTAATTCCTGCCTGCTCAGCTGCTTGATTATTGCCAGCTGAGCAGCATGATTCCTCACACCTGAGTTCCATGATTATTGCCTGCTGACTGTTTGATTCGTGCCTACTCAGCTCTTTGTTTATTGCCTCCAGAGGCACATGATCAGTGTATGATAGCAAACATGATCAGCGCATGATCAGTCACATGATCAGTGCCATTAAGTCACGTGATCACTACATGATAGTCATGTGATCAGTCCATGCTCAGTCACGGTATCAGTGCATGATCAGCCACGTGATCAGTGCATGATCTGTCACATGATTAGTGTATGATCATCCACGTGATCAGTGCATGGGCAGTCATGTGATCAGTGCATGATATAGACGTGATCAGTGCATGATCAGTCTCGTGATCAGTGCATGATAGCCACGTGATCAGTGCATGATCAGTCACCTGATGGGTGTATGATCATTCACGTGACCTGTACATGGTAGCTACATGATCATTGCATGATCAGCCACGTGAGTAGTGCATGATAGCCACGTGATCAGTGCATGATCAGTCACGTGATCAGTGCATGATCAGTCACGTGATCAGTACATGGTAGCTGCGTGATCATGCATGATCAGCCACGTGATCAGTGCATGATAGCCACGTGATCAGTGCATGATCAGTCACGTGATCAGTGCATGATCAGTCACGTGATCAGTGCATGATCAGCCACGTGATCAGTGCATGATCAGCCACGTGATCAGTGCATGATCAGCCACGTGATCAGTGCATGATAGCCACGTGATCAGTGCATGATCAGCACGTGATCAGTGCATGATCAGTCACGTGATCAGTGCATGATCAGCCACGTGATCAGTGCATGATCAGTCACGTGATCAGTGCATGATCAGCGTGATCAGTGCATGATCAGTCACGTGATCAGTGCATGATAGCCACGTGATCAGTGCATGATCAGCCACGTGATCAGTGCATGATCAGCCACGTGATCAGTGCATGATCAGTCACGTGATCAGTGCATGATCAGCCACGTGATCAGTGCATGATCAGCCACGTGATCAGTGCATGATCAGTCACGTGATCAGTGCATGATCAGTCACGTGATCAGTGCATGATCAGCCACGTGATCAGTGCATGATCAGCCACGTGATCAGTGCATGATCAATTACGTGATCAGTGCATGATCAGTCACGTGACCAGTACATGGTAGCTACGTGATCATTGCCTGATCAGCCACGTGATCAGTGCATGATAGCCACGTGATCAGTGCATGATAGCCACGTGATCAGTGCATGATCAGTCATGTGATACGTGTGTGATCAGCCACGTGATCAGTGCATGATATCCACGTGATCAGTGCATGACAGCCACGTGATCAGTGCATGATAGCCACGTGATCAGTGCATGATCAGTCACGTGATACATGTGTGATCAGCCACGTGATCAGTGCATGATGAGCCACGTGATCAGTGCAGGATCAATTACGTGATCAGTGCATGATCAGTCACGTGACCAGTACATGGTTGCTACGTGATCGTTGCATGATCAGCCACGTGAGCAGAGCATGATAGCCACGTGATCAGTGCATGATCAGTCACGTGATCAGTACATGATCAGTCACGTGAACAGTGCATGATCATTTACGTGATCAGTGCATGATCAGTCACGTGACCAGTATATGGTTGCTACGTGATCATTCCATGACGAGCCACGTGAGCAGTGCATGATAGCCACGTGATGTGTGCATGAGTTACGTGAGCAGAGTATGATCAGCCACGTGATCAGTGCATGAGTGCCACGTGATCAGTGCATGATATGTCACGTGACAGGTGTGTGATCAGCCACGTGAACAGTGCATGTTCAGCCACGTGATCAGTGCATGATAGCCACGTGATCAGTGCATGATCAGTTACGTGAGCAGTGTATGATCAGCCACGTGATCAGTGCATGGTCAGACACGTGAACAGTGTATGATCAGCCACGTGATCAGTGCATGATATCCAAGTGATCAGTGCATGATCATCACGTGATCAGTGTATGATCAGCCACGTGAACAGTGCATGCTCAGTCACGTGATCTGGGCCTGCTGAGCTGCGTGATTACTGTCTGCTCATCTGCTTGACAATTGCCAGCTGAGCTGCACGATTCCTGCCTGTCATCTGCTTGACAATTGCCAGCTGTGCTGCGTAATTCCTGCCTGCTCAGCTGCTTGATTATTGCCAGCTGAGCAGCATGATTCCTCACACCTGAGTTCCATGATTATTGCCTGCTGACTGTTTGATTCGTGCCTACTCAGCTCTTTGTTTATTGCCTCCAGAGGCACATGATCAGTGTATGATAGCAAACATGATCAGCGCATGATCAGTCACATGATCAGCGCCATTAAGTCACGTGATCACTACATGATAGTCATGTGATCAGTCCATGCTCAGTCACGGTATCAGTGCATGATCAGCCACGTGATCAGTGCATGATCTGTCACAAGATTAGTGTATGATCATCCACGTGATCAGTGCATGGGCAGTCATGTGATCAGTGCATGATATAGACGTGATCAGTGCATGATCAGTCTCGTGATCAGTGCATGATAGCCACGTGATCAGTGCATGATCAGTCACCTGATGGGTGTATGATCATTCACGTGACCTGTACATGGTAGCTACATGATCATTGCATGATCAGCCACGTGAGTAGTGCATGATAGCCACGTGATCAGTGCATGATCAGTCACGTGATCAGTGCATGATCAGTCATGTGACCAGTACATGGTAGCTGCGTGATCATGGCATGATCAGCCACGTGAGCAGTGCATGATAGCCACGTGATCAGTGCATGATCAGTCACGTGATCAGTGCATGATCAGTCACGTGATCAGTGCATGATCAGCCACGTGATCAGTGCATGATCAGCCACGTGATCAGTGCATGTCAGCCAAGTGATCAGTGCATGATAGCCACGTGATCAGTGCATGATCAGTCACGTGATCAGTGCATGATCAGTCACGTGATCAGTGCATGATCAGCCACGTGATCAGTGCATGATCAGCCACGTGATCAGTGCATGATCAATCACGTGATCAGTGCATGATCAGTCACGTGACCAGTGCATGTAGCTCGTGATCATTGCATGATCAGCCACGTGATCAGTGCATGATAGCCACGTGATCAGTGCATGATCAGCCACGTGATCAGTGCATGATCAGTCACGTGATCAGTGCATGGTAGCTCGTGATCATGCATGATCAGCCACGTGATCAGTGCATGATAGCCACGTGATCAGTGCATGATCAGTCACGTGATCAGTGCATGATCAGCCACGTGATCAGTGCATGATCAGCCACGTGATCAGTGCATGATCAGTCACGTGATCAGTGTATGATCCAGCCAGTGATCAGTGCATGATAGCCACGTGATCAGTGCATGATCAGTCACGTGATCAGTGCATGATCAGTCACGTGATCAGTGCATGATCAGCCACGTGATCAGTGCATGATCAGCCACGTGATCAGTGCATGATCAATTACGTGATCAGTGCATGATCAGTCACGTGACCAGTACATGGTAGCTACGTGATCAGTGCATGATCAGCCACGTGATCAGTGCATGATAGCCACGTGATCAGTGCATGATAGCCACGTGATCAGTGCATGATCAGTCATGTGATCATGTGTGATCAGCCACGTGATCAGTGCATGATATCCACGTGATCAGTGCATGACAGCCACGTGATCAGTGCATGATAGCCACGTGATCAGTGCATGATCAGTCACGTGATACATGTGTGATCAGCCACGTGATCAGTGCATGATGAGCCACGTGATCAGTGCAGGATCAATTACGTGATCAGTGCATGATCAGTCACGTGACCAGTACATGGTTGCTACGTGATCGTTGCATGATCAGCCACGTGAGCAGAGCATGATAGCCACGTGATCAGTGCATGATCAGTCACGTGATCAGTACATGATCAGTCACGTGAACAGTGCATGATCATTTACGTGATCTTTGCATGATCAGTCACGTGACCAGTATATGGTTGCTACGTGATCATTCCATGACGAGCCACGTGAGCAGTGCATGATAGCCACGTGATGTGTGCATGAGTTACGTGAGCAGAGTATGATCAGCCACGTGATCAGTGCATGAGTGCCACGTGATCAGTGCATGATATGTCACGTGACAGGTGTGTGATCAGCCACGTGAACAGTGCATGTTCAGCCACGTGATCAGTGCATGATAGCCACGTGATCAGTGCATGATCAGTTACGTGAGCAGTGTATGATCAGCCACGTGATCAGTGCATGGTCAGACACGTGAACAGTGTATGATCAGCCACGTGATCAGTGCATGATATCCAAGTGATCAGTGCATGATCATCACGTGATCAGTGTATGATCAGCCACGTGAACAGTGCATGCTCAGTCACGTGATCTGGGCCTGCTGAGCTGCGTGATTACTGTCTGCTCATCTGCTTGACAATTGCCAGCTGAGCTGCACGATTCCTGCCTGTCATCTGCTTGACAATTGCCAGCTGTGCTGCGTAATTCCTGCCTGCTCAGCTGCTTGATTATTGCCAGCTGAGCAGCATGATTCCTCACACCTGAGTTCCATGATTATTGCCTGCTGACTGTTTGATTCGTGCCTACTCAGCTCTTTGTTTATTGCCTCCAGAGGCACATGATCAGTGTATGATAGCAAACATGATCAGCGCATGATCAGTCACATGATCAGCGCCATTAAGTCACGTGATCACTACATGATAGTCATGTGATCAGTCCATGCTCAGTCACGGTATCAGTGCATGATCAGCCACGTGATCAGTGCATGATCTGTCACAAGATTAGTGTATGATCATCCACGTGATCAGTGCATGGGCAGTCATGTGATCAGTGCATGATATAGACGTGAACAGTGCATGATCAGTCTCGTGATCAGTGCATGATAGCCACGTGATCAGTGCATGATCAGTCACCTGATGGGTGTATGATCATTCACGTGACCTGTACATGGTAGCTACATGATCATTGCATGATCAGCCACGTGAGTAGTTCATGATAGCCACGTGATCAGTGCATGATCAGTCACGTGATCAGTGCATGATCAGTCATGTGACCAGTACATGGTAGCTGCGTGATCATGGCATGATCAGCCACGTGAGCAGTGCATGATAGCCACGTGATCAGTGCATGATCAGACACGTGATCAGTGCATGATCAGTCACGTGATCAGTGCATGATCAGCCACGTGATCAGTGCATGACCAGGCACGTGATCAGTGTATCAGCCAAGTGATCAGTGCATGATAGCCACGTGATCAGTGCATGATCAGTCACGTGATCAGTGCATGATCAGTTATGTGATCAGTGTATGATCAGCCACGTGATCAGTGCATGATCAGCCACATGATCAGTGCATGATCAATTACGTGATCAGTGCATGATCAGTCACGTGACCAGTACATGGTAGCTACGTGATCATTGCATGATCAGCCACGTGATCAGTGCATGATAGCCACGTGATCAGTGCATGATAGCCACGTGATCAGTGCATGATCAGTCATGTGATACGTGTGTGATCAGCCACGTGATCAGTGCATGATATCCACGTGATCAGTGCATGACAGCCACGTGATCAGTGCATGATAGCCACGTGATCAGTGCATGATCAGTCACGTGATACATGTGTGATCAGCCACGTGATCAGTGCATGATGAGCCACGTGATCAGTGCAGGATCAATTACGTGATCAGTGCATGATCAGTCACGTGACCAGTACATGGTTGCTACGTGATCGTTGCATGATCAGCCACGTGAGCAGAGCATGATAGCCACGTGATCAGTGCATGATCAGTCACGTGATCAGTACATGATCAGTCACGTGAACAGTGCATGATCATTTACGTGATCTTTGCATGATCAGTCACGTGACCAGTATATGGTTGCTACGTGATCATTCCATGACGAGCCACGTGAGCAGTGCATGATAGCCACGTGATGTGTGCATGAGTTACGTGAGCAGAGTATGATCAGCCACGTGATCAGTGCATGAGTGCCACGTGATCAGTGCATGATATGTCACGTGACAGGTGTGTGATCAGCCACGTGAACAGTGCATGTTCAGCCACGTGATCAGTGCATGATAGCCACGTGATCAGTGCATGATCAGTTACGTGAGCAGTGTATGATCAGCCACGTGATCAGTGCATGGTCAGACACGTGAACAGTGTATGATCAGCCACGTGATCAGTGCATGATATCCAAGTGATCAGTGCATGATCATCACGTGATCAGTGTATGATCAGCCACGTGAACAGTGCATGCTCAGTCACGTGATCTGGGCCTGCTGAGCTGCGTGATTACTGTCTGCTCATCTGCTTGACAATTGCCAGCTGAGCTGCACGATTCCTGCCTGTCATCTGCTTGACAATTGCCAGCTGTGCTGCGTAATTCCTGCCTGCTCAGCTGCTTGATTATTGCCAGCTGAGCAGCATGATTCCTCACACCTGAGTTCCATGATTATTGCCTGCTGACTGTTTGATTCGTGCCTACTCAGCTCTTTGTTTATTGCCTCCAGAGGCACATGATCAGTGTATGATAGCAAACATGATCAGCGCATGATCAGTCACATGATCAGCGCCATTAAGTCACGTGATCACTACATGATAGTCATGTGATCAGTCCATGCTCAGTCACGGTATCAGTGCATGATCAGCCACGTGATCAGTGCATGATCTGTCACAAGATTAGTGTATGATCATCCACGTGATCAGTGCATGGGCAGTCATGTGATCAGTGCATGATATAGACGTGAACAGTGCATGATCAGTCTCGTGATCAGTGCATGATAGCCACGTGATCAGTGCATGATCAGTCACCTGATGGGTGTATGATCATTCACGTGACCTGTACATGGTAGCTACATGATCATTGCATGATCAGCCACGTGAGTAGTTCATGATAGCCACGTGATCACTGCATGATCAGTCACGTGATCAGTGCATGATCAGTCATGTGACCAGTACATGGTAGCTGCGTGATCATGGCATGATCAGCCACGTGAGCAGTGCATGATAGCCACGTGATCAGTGCATGATCAGACACGAGATCAGTGCATGATCAGTCACGTGATCAGTGCATGATCAGCCACGTGATCAGTGCATGACGTGATCAGTGTATGTCCAGCCAAGTGATCAGTGCATGATAGCCACGTGATCAGTGCATGATCAGTCACGTGATCAGTGCATGATCAGTTATGTGATCAGTGTATGATCAGCCACGTGATCAGTGCATGATCAGCCACATGATCAGTGCATGATCAATTACGTGATCAGTGCATGATCAGTCACGTGACCAGTACATGGTAGCTACGTGATCATTGCCTGATCAGCCACGTGATCAGTGCATGATAGCCACGTGATCAGTGCATGATAGCCACGTGATCAGTGCATGATCAGTCATGTGATACGTGTGTGATCAGCCACGTGATCAGTGCATGATATCCACGTGATCAGTGCATGACAGCCACGTGATCAGTGCATGAGAGCCACGTGATCAGTGCATGATCAGTCACGTGATACATGTGTGATCAGCCACGTGATCAGTGCATGATGAGCCACGTGATCAGTGCAGGATCAATTACGTGATCAGTGCATGATCAGTCACGTGACCAGTACATGGTTGCTACGTGATCGTTGCATGATCAGCCACGTGAGCAGAGCATGATAGCCACGTGGTCAGTGCATGATCAGTCACGTGATCAGTACATGATCAGTCACGTGAACAGTGCATGATCATTTACGTGATCTTTGCATGATCAGTCACGTGACCAGTATATGGTTGCTACGTGATCATTCCATGACGAGCCACGTGAGCAGTGCATGATAGCCACGTGATGTGTGCATGAGTTACGTGAGCAGAGTATGATCAGCCACGTGATCAGTGCATGAGTGCCACGTGATCAGTGCATGATATGTCACGTGACAGGTGTGTGATCAGCCACGTGAACAGTGCATGTTCAGCCACGTGATCAGTGCATGATAGCCACGTGATCAGTGCATGATCAGTTACGTGAGCAGTGTATGATCAGCCACGTGATCAGTGCATGGTCAGACACGTGAACAGTGTATGATCAGCCACGTGATCAGTGCATGATATCCAAGTGATCAGTGCATGATCATCACGTGATCAGTGTATGATCAGCCACGTGAACAGTGCATGCTCAGTCACGTGATCTGGGCCTGCTGAGCTGCGTGATTACTGTCTGCTCATCTGCTTGACAATTGCCAGCTGAGCTGCACGATTCCTGCCTGTCATCTGCTTGACAATTGCCAGCTGTGCTGCGTAATTCCTGCCTGCTCAGCTGCTTGATTATTGCCAGCTGAGCAGCATGATTCCTCACACCTGAGTTCCATGATTATTGCCTGCTGACTGTTTGATTCGTGCCTACTCAGCTCTTTGTTTATTGCCTCCAGAGGCACATGATCAGTGTATGATAGCAAACATGATCAGCGCATGATCAGTCACATGATCAGCGCCATTAAGTCACGTGATCACTACATGATAGTCATGTGATCAGTCCATGCTCAGTCACGGTATCAGTGCATGATCAGCCACGTGATCAGTGCATGATCTGTCACAAGATTAGTGTATGATCATCCACGTGATCAGTGCATGGGCAGTCATGTGATCAGTGCATGATATAGACGTGAACAGTGCATGATCAGTCTCGTGATCAGTGCATGATAGCCACGTGATCAGTGCATGATCAGTCACCTGATGGGTGTATGATCATTCACGTGACCTGTACATGGTAGCTACATGATCATTGCATGATCAGCCACGTGAGTAGTTCATGATAGCCACGTGATCACTGCATGATCAGTCACGTGATCAGTGCATGATCAGTCATGTGACCAGTACATGGTAGCTGCGTGATCATGGCATGATCAGCCACGTGAGCAGTGCATGATAGCCACGTGATCAGTGCATGATCAGACACGTGATCAGTGCATGATCAGTCACGTGATCAGTGCATGATCAGCCACGTGATCAGTGCATGATCAGTCACGTGATCAGTGCATGATCAGCCACGTGATCAGTGCATGATCAGTCACGTGATCAGTGCATGATCAGCCACGTGATCAGTGCATGATCAGCCACGTGATCAGTGCATGATCAGTCACGTGATCAGTGCATGATCAGTTACGTGATCAGTGCATGATCAGCCACGTGATCAGTGCATGATCAGCCACGTGATCAGTGCATGATAGCCACGTGATCAGTGCATGATCAGTCACGTGATCAGTGCATGATCAGCCACGTGATCAGCGCATGATATCCACGTGATCAGTGCATGATAGCCACGTGATCAGTGCATGAGAGCCACGTGATCAGTGCATGATCAGTCACGTGATACATGTGTGATCAGCCACGTGATCAGTGCATGATGAGCCACGTGATCAGTGCATGATCAATTACGTGATCAGTGCATGATCAGTCACGTGACCAGTACATGGTTGCTACGTGATCGTTGCATGATCAGCCACGTGAGCAGTGCATGATAGCCACGTGATCAGTGCATGATCAGTCACGTGATCAGTACATGATCAGTCACGTGAACAGTGCATGATCATTTACGTGATCTTTGCATGATCAGTCACGTGACCAGTATATGGTTGCTACGTGATCATTCCATGACGAGCCACGTGAGCAGTGCATGATAGCCACGTGATGTGTGCATGAGTTACGTGAGCAGAGTATGATCAGCCACGTGATCAGTGCATGAGTGCCACGTGATCAGTGCATGATATGTCACGTGACAGGTGTGTGATCAGCCACGTGAACAGTGCATGTTCAGCCACGTGATCAGTGCATGATAGCCACGTGATCAGTGCATGATCAGTTACGTGAGCAGTGTATGATCAGCCACGTGATCAGTGCATGGTCAGACACGTGAACAGTGTATGATCAGCCACGTGATCAGTGCATGATATCCAAGTGATCAGTGCATGATCATCACGTGATCAGTGTATGATCAGCCACGTGAACAGTGCATGCTCAGTCACGTGATCTGGGCCTGCTGAGCTGCGTGATTACTGTCTGCTCATCTGCTTGACAATTGCCAGCTGAGCTGCACGATTCCTGCCTGTCATCTGCTTGACAATTGCCAGCTGTGCTGCGTAATTCCTGCCTGCTCAGCTGCTTGATTATTGCCAGCTGAGCAGCATGATTCCTCACACCTGAGTTCCATGATTATTGCCTGCTGACTGTTTGATTCGTGCCTACTCAGCTCTTTGTTTATTGCCTCCAGAGGCACATGATCAGTGTATGATAGCAAACATGATCAGCGCATGATCAGTCACATGATCAGCGCCATTAAGTCACGTGATCACTACATGATAGTCATGTGATCAGTCCATGCTCAGTCACGGTATCAGTGCATGATCAGCCACGTGATCAGTGCATGATCTGTCACAAGATTAGTGTATGATCATCCACGTGATCAGTGCATGCAGTCATGTGATCAGTGCATGATATAGACGTGATCAGTGCATGATCAGTCTCGTGATCAGTGCATGATAGCCACGTGATCAGTGCATGATCAGTCACCTGATGGGTGTATGATCATTCACGTGACCTGTACATGGTAGCTACATGATCATTGCATGATCAGCCACGTGAGTAGTGCATGATAGCCACGTGATCAGTGCATGATCAGTCACGTGATCAGTGCATGATCAGTCATGTGACCAGTACATGGTAGCTGCGTGATCATGGCATGATCAGCCACGTGAGCAGTGCATGATAGCCACGTGATCAGTGCATGATCAGACACGTGATCAGTGCATGATCAGTCACGTGATCAGTGCATGATCAGTGATCAGTGCATGATCAGTCACGTGATCAGTGCATGATCAGCCACGTGATCAGTGCATGATCAGCACGTGATCAGTGTATGTCAGCCACGTGATCAGTGCATGATAGCCACGTGATCAGTGCATGATCAGTCACGTGATCAGTGCATGATCAGTTATGTGATCAGTGTATGATCAGCCACGTGATCAGTGCATGATCAGCCACATGATCAGTGCATGATCAATTACGTGATCAGTGCATGATCAGTCACGTGACCAGTACATGGTAGCTACGTGATCATTGCATGATCAGCCACGTGATCAGTGCATGATAGCCACGTGATCAGTGCATGATAGCCACGTGATCAGTGCATGATCAGTCATGTGATACGTGTGTGATCAGCCACGTGATCAGTGCATGATATCCACGTGATCAGTGCATGACAGCCACGTGATCAGTGCATGAGAGCCACGTGATCAGTGCATGATCAGTCACGTGATACATGTGTGATCAGCCACGTGATCAGTGCATGATGAGCCACGTGATCAGTGCAGGATCAATTACGTGATCAGTGCATGATCAGTCACGTGACCAGTACATGGTTGCTACGTGATCGTTGCATGATCAGCCACGTGAGCAGAGCATGATAGCCACGTGATCAGTGCATGATCAGTCACGTGATCAGTACATGATCAGTCACGTGAACAGTGCATGATCATTTACGTGATCTTTGCATGATCAGTCACGTTACCAGTATATGGTTGCTACGTGATCATTCCATGACGAGCCACGTGAGCAGTGCATGATAGCCACGTGATGTGTGCATGAGTTACGTGAGCAGAGTATGATCAGCCACGTGATCAGTGCATGAGTGCCACGTGATCAGTGCATGATATGTCACGTGACAGGTGTGTGATCAGCCACGTGAACAGTGCATGTTCAGCCACGTGATCAGTGCATGATAGCCACGTGATCAGTGCATGATCAGTTACGTGAGCAGTGTATGATCAGCCACGTGATCAGTGCATGGTCAGACACGTGAACAGTGTATGATCAGCCACGTGATCAGTGCATGATATCCAAGTGATCAGTGCATGATCATCACGTGATCAGTGTATGATCAGCCACGTGAACAGTGCATGCTCAGTCACGTGATCTGGGCCTGCTGAGCTGCGTGATTACTGTCTGCTCATCTGCTTGACAATTGCCAGCTGAGCTGCACGATTCCTGCCTGTCATCTGCTTGACAATTGCCAGCTGTGCTGCGTAATTCCTGCCTGCTCAGCTGCTTGATTATTGCCAGCTGAGCAGCATGATTCCTCACACCTGAGTTCCATGATTATTGCCTGCTGACTGTTTGATTCGTGCCTACTCAGCTCTTTGTTTATTGCCTCCAGAGGCACATGATCAGTGTATGATAGCAAACATGATCAGCGCATGATCAGTCACATGATCAGCGCCATTAAGTCACGTGATCACTACATGATAGTCATGTGATCAGTCCATGCTCAGTCACGGTATCAGTGCATGATCAGCCACGTGATCAGTGCATGATCTGTCACAAGATTAGTGTATGATCATCCACGTGATCAGTGCACGGGCAGTCATGTGATCAGTGCATGATATAGACGTGAACAGTGCATGATCAGTCTCGTGATCAGTGCATGATAGCCACGTGATCAGTGCATGATCAGTCACCTGATGGGTGTATGATCATTCACGTGACCTGTACATGGTAGCTACATGATCATTGCATGATCAGCCACGTGAGTAGTTCATGATAGCCACGTGATCACTGCATGATCAGTCACGTGATCAGTGCATGATCAGTCATGTGACCAGTACATGGTAGCTGCGTGATCATGGCATGATCAGCCACGTGAGCAGTGCATGATAGCCACGTGATCAGTGCATGATCAGACACGAGATCAGTGCATGATCAGTCACGTGATCAGTGCATGATCAGCCACGTGATCAGTGCATGATCAGTGATCAGTGCATGATCAGTGATCAGTGCATGATGATCAGTGATGTCAGCCAAGTGATCAGTGCATGATAGCCACGTGATCAGTGCATGATCAGTCACGTGATCAGTGCATGATCAGTTATGTGATCAGTGTATGATCAGCCACGTGATCAGTGCATGATCAGCCACATGATCAGTGCATGATCAATTACGTGATCAGTGCATGATCAGTCACGTGACCAGTACATGGTAGCTACGTGATCATTGCCTGATCAGCCACGTGATCAGTGCATGATAGCCACGTGATCAGTGCATGATAGCCACGTGATCAGTGCATGATCAGTCATGTGATACGTGTGTGATCAGCCACGTGATCAGTGCATGATATCCACGTGATCAGTGCATGACAGCCACGTGATCAGTGCATGAGAGCCACGTGATCAGTGCATGATCAGTCACGTGATACATGTGTGATCAGCCACGTGATCAGTGCATGATGAGCCACGTGATCAGTGCAGGATCAATTACGTGATCAGTGCATGATCAGTCACGTGACCAGTACATGGTTGCTACGTGATCGTTGCATGATCAGCCACGTGAGCAGAGCATGATAGCCACGTGATCAGTGCATGATCAGTCACGTGATCAGTACATGATCAGTCACGTGAACAGTGCATGATCATTTACGTGATCTTTGCATGATCAGTCACGTTACCAGTATATGGTTGCTACGTGATCATTCCATGACGAGCCACGTGAGCAGTGCATGATAGCCACGTGATGTGTGCATGAGTTACGTGAGCAGAGTATGATCAGCCACGTGATCAGTGCATGAGTGCCACGTGATCAGTGCATGATATGTCACGTGACAGGTGTGTGATCAGCCACGTGAACAGTGCATGTTCAGCCACGTGATCAGTGCATGATAGCCACGTGATCAGTGCATGATCAGTTACGTGAGCAGTGTATGATCAGCCACGTGATCAGTGCATGGTCAGACACGTGAACAGTGTATGATCAGCCACGTGATCAGTGCATGATATCCAAGTGATCAGTGCATGATCATCACGTGATCAGTGTATGATCAGCCACGTGAACAGTGCATGCTCAGTCACGTGATCTGGGCCTGCTGAGCTGCGTGATTACTGTCTGCTCATCTGCTTGACAATTGCCAGCTGAGCTGCACGATTCCTGCCTGTCATCTGCTTGATTCCTGCCGTGCTCAGCTGCTTGATTATTGCCAGCTGAGCAGCATGATTCCTCACACCTGAGTTCCATGATTATTGCCTGCTGACTGTTTGATTCGTGCCTACTCAGCTCTTTGTTTATTGCCTCCAGAGGCACATGATCAGTGTATGATAGCAAACATGATCAGCGCATGATCAGTCACATGATCAGCGCCATTAAGTCACGTGATCACTACATGATAGTCATGTGATCAGTCCATGCTCAGTCACGGTATCAGTGCATGATCAGCCACGTGATCAGTGCATGATCTGTCACAAGATTAGTGTATGATCATCCACGTGATCAGTGCATGGGCAGTCATGTGATCAGTGCATGATATAGACGTGAACAGTGCATGATCAGTCTCGTGATCAGTGCATGATAGCCACGTGATCAGTGCATGATCAGTCACCTGATGGGTGTATGATCATTCACGTGACCTGTACATGGTAGCTACATGATCATTGCATGATCAGCCACGTGAGTAGTTCATGATAGCCACGTGATCACTGCATGATCAGTCACGTGATCAGTGCATGATCAGTCATGTGACCAGTACATGGTAGCTGCGTGATCATGGCATGATCAGCCACGTGAGCAGTGCATGATAGCCACGTGATCAGTGCATGATCAGACACGTGATCAGTGCATGATCAGTCACGTGATCAGTGCATGATCAGTGATCAGTGCATGATCAGTCACGTGATCAGTGCATGATCAGCCACGTGATCAGTGCATGATCAGGCACGTGATCAGTGTATGTCAGCCACGTGATCAGTGCATGATAGCCACGTGATCAGTGCATGATCAGTCACGTGATCAGTGCATGATCAGTTATGTGATCAGTGTATGATCAGCCACGTGATCAGTGCATGATCAGCCACATGATCAGTGCATGATCAATTACGTGATCAGTGCATGATCAGTCACGTGACCAGTACATGGTAGCTACGTGATCATTGCCTGATCAGCCACGTGATCAGTGCATGATAGCCACGTGATCAGTGCATGATAGCCACGTGATCAGTGCATGATCAGTCATGTGATACGTGTGTGATCAGCCACGTGATCAGTGCATGATATCCACGTGATCAGTGCATGACAGCCACGTGATCAGTGCATGAGAGCCACGTGATCAGTGCATGATCAGTCACGTGATACATGTGTGATCAGCCACGTGATCAGTGCATGATGAGCCACGTGATCAGTGCAGGATCAATTACGTGATCAGTGCATGATCAGTCACGTGACCAGTACATGGTTGCTACGTGATCGTTGCATGATCAGCCACGTGAGCAGTGCATGATAGCCACGTGATCAGTGCATGATCAGTCACGTGATCAGTACATGATCAGTCACGTGAACAGTGCATGATCATTTACGTGATCTTTGCATGATCAGTCACGTGACCAGTATATGGTTGCTACGTGATCATTCCATGACGAGCCACGTGAGCAGTGCATGATAGCCACGTGATGTGTGCATGAGTTACGTGAGCAGAGTATGATCAGCCACGTGATCAGTGCATGAGTGCCACGTGATCAGTGCATGATATGTCACGTGACAGGTGTGTGATCAGCCACGTGAACAGTGCATGTTCAGCCACGTGATCAGTGCATGATAGCCACGTGATCAGTGCATGATCAGTTACGTGAGCAGTGTATGATCAGCCACGTGATCAGTGCATGGTCAGACACGTGAACAGTGTATGATCAGCCACGTGATCAGTGCATGATATCCAAGTGATCAGTGCATGATCATCACGTGATCAGTGTATGATCAGCCACGTGAACAGTGCATGCTCAGTCACGTGATCTGGGCCTGCTGAGCTGCGTGATTACTGTCTGCTCATCTGCTTGACAATTGCCAGCTGAGCTGCACGATTCCTGCCTGTCATCTGCTTGACAATTGCCAGCTGTGCTGCGTAATTCCTGCCTGCTCAGCTGCTTGATTATTGCCAGCTGAGCAGCATGATTCCTCACACCTGAGTTCCATGATTATTGCCTGCTGACTGTTTGATTCGTGCCTACTCAGCTCTTTGTTTATTGCCTCCAGAGGCACATGATCAGTGTATGATAGCAAACATGATCAGCGCATGATCAGTCACATGATCAGCGCCATTAAGTCACGTGATCACTACATGATAGTCATGTGATCAGTCCATGCTCAGTCACGGTATCAGTGCATGATCAGCCACGTGATCAGTGCATGATCTGTCACAAGATTAGTGTATGATCATCCACGTGATCAGTGCATGGGCAGTCATGTGATCAGTGCATGATATAGACGTGAACAGTGCATGATCAGTCTCGTGATCAGTGCATGATAGCCACGTGATCAGTGCATGATCAGTCACCTGATGGGTGTATGATCATTCACGTGACCTGTACATGGTAGCTACATGATCATTGCATGATCAGCCACGTGAGTAGTTCATGATAGCCACGTGATCACTGCATGATCAGTCACGTGATCAGTGCATGATCAGTCATGTGACCAGTACATGGTAGCTGCGTGATCATGGCATGATCAGCCACGTGAGCAGTGCATGATAGCCACGTGATCAGTGCATGATCAGACACGAGATCAGTGCATGATCAGTCACGTGATCAGTGCATGATCAGCCACGTGATCAGTGCATGATCAGGCACGTGATCAGTGTATGTCAGCCAAGTGATCAGTGCATGATAGCCACGTGATCAGTGCATGATCAGTCACGTGATCAGTGCATGATCAGTTATGTGATCAGTGTATGATCAGCCACGTGATCAGTGCATGATCAGCCACGTGATCAGTGCATGATCAATTACGTGATCAGTGCATGATCAGTCACGTGACCAGTACATGGTAGCTACGTGATCATTGCCTGATCAGCCACGTGATCAGTGCATGATAGCCACGTGATCAGTGCATGATAGCCACGTGATCAGTGCATGATCAGTCATGTGATACGTGTGTGATCAGCCACGTGATCAGTGCATGATATCCACGTGATCAGTGCATGACAGCCACGTGATCAGTGCATGAGAGCCACGTGATCAGTGCATGATCAGTCACGTGATACATGTGTGATCAGCCACGTGATCAGTGCATGATGAGCCACGTGATCAGTGCAGGATCAATTACGTGATCAGTGCATGATCAGTCACGTGACCAGTACATGGTTGCTACGT
Source organism: Bos javanicus (assembly GCF_032452875.1). Classification (NCBI taxonomy): domain Eukaryota; kingdom Metazoa; phylum Chordata; class Mammalia; order Artiodactyla; family Bovidae; genus Bos; species Bos javanicus. The sequence continues at coordinate 25,297 of NW_026894848.1, forward strand.
GATCGTTGCATGATCAGCCACGTGAGCAGAGCATGATAGCCACGTGATCAGTGCATGATCAGTCACGTGATCAGTACATGATCAGTCACGTGAACAGTGCATGATCATTTACGTGATCTTTGCATGATCAGTCACGTGACCAGTATATGGTTGCTACGTGATCATTCCATGACGAGCCACGTGAGCAGTGCATGATAGCCACGTGATGTGTGCATGAGTTACGTGAGCAGAGTATGATCAGCCACGTGATCAGTGCATGAGTGCCACGTGATCAGTGCATGATATGTCACGTGACAGGTGTGTGATCAGCCACGTGAACAGTGCATGTTCAGCCACGTGATCAGTGCATGATAGCCACGTGATCAGTGCATGATCAGTTACGTGAGCAGTGTATGATCAGCCACGTGATCAGTGCATGGTCAGACACGTGAACAGTGTATGATCAGCCACGTGATCAGTGCATGATATCCAAGTGATCAGTGCATGATCATCACGTGATCAGTGTATGATCAGCCACGTGAACAGTGCATGCTCAGTCACGTGATCTGGGCCTGCTGAGCTGCGTGATTACTGTCTGCTCATCTGCTTGACAATTGCCAGCTGAGCTGCACGATTCCTGCCTGTCATCTGCTTGACAATTGCCAGCTGTGCTGCGTAATTCCTGCCTGCTCAGCTGCTTGATTATTGCCAGCTGAGCAGCATGATTCCTCACACCTGAGTTCCATGATTATTGCCTGCTGACTGTTTGATTCGTGCCTACTCAGCTCTTTGTTTATTGCCTCCAGAGGCACATGATCAGTGTATGATAGCAAACATGATCAGCGCATGATCAGTCACATGATCAGCGCCATTAAGTCACGTGATCACTACATGATAGTCATGTGATCAGTCCATGCTCAGTCACGGTATCAGTGCATGATCAGCCACGTGATCAGTGCATGATCTGTCACAAGATTAGTGTATGATCATCCACGTGATCAGTGCATGGGCAGTCATGTGATCAGTGCATGATATAGACGTGATCAGTGCATGATCAGTCTCGTGATCAGTGCATGATAGCCACGTGATCAGTGCATGATCAGTCACCTGATGGGTGTATGATCATTCACGTGACCTGTACATGGTAGCTACATGATCATTGCATGATCAGCCACGTGAGTAGTTCATGATAGCCACGTGATCACTGCATGATCAGTCACGTGATCAGTGCATGATCAGTCATGTGACCAGTACATGGTAGCTGCGTGATCATGGCATGATCAGCCACGTGAGCAGTGCATGATAGCCACGTGATCAGTGCATGATCAGACGTGATCAGTGCATGATCAGTCACGTGATCAGTGCATGATCAGCCACGTGATCAGTGCATGATCAGTCACGTGATCAGTGCATGATCAGCCACGTGATCAGTGCATGATCAGACGTGATCAGTGTATGTCAGCCAAGTGATCAGTGCATGATAGCCACGTGATCAGTGCATGATCAGTCACGTGATCAGTGCATGATCAGTTATGTGATCAGTGTATGATCAGCCACGTGATCAGTGCATGATCAGCCACGTGATCAGTGCATGATCAATTACGTGATCAGTGCATGATCAGTCACGTGACCAGTACATGGTAGCTACGTGATCATTGCCTGATCAGCCACGTGATCAGTGCATGATAGCCACGTGATCAGTGCATGATAGCCACGTGATCAGTGCATGATCAGTCATGTGATACGTGTGTGATCAGCCACGTGATCAGTGCATGATATCCACGTGATCAGTGCATGACAGCCACGTGATCAGTGCATGAGAGCCACGTGATCAGTGCATGATCAGTCACGTGATACATGTGTGATCAGCCACGTGATCAGTGCATGATGAGCCACGTGATCAGTGCAGGATCAATTACGTGATCAGTGCATGATCAGTCACGTGACCAGTACATGGTTGCTACGTGATCGTTGCATGATCAGCCACGTGAGCAGAGCATGATAGCCACGTGATCAGTGCATGATCAGTCACGTGATCAGTACATGATCAGTCACGTGAACAGTGCATGATCATTTACGTGATCTTTGCATGATCAGTCACGTGACCAGTATATGGTTGCTACGTGATCATTCCATGACGAGCCACGTGAGCAGTGCATGATAGCCACGTGATGTGTGCATGAGTTACGTGAGCAGAGTATGATCAGCCACGTGATCAGTGCATGAGTGCCACGTGATCAGTGCATGATATGTCACGTGACAGGTGTGTGATCAGCCACGTGAACAGTGCATGTTCAGCCACGTGATCAGTGCATGATAGCCACGTGATCAGTGCATGATCAGTTACGTGAGCAGTGTATGATCAGCCACGTGATCAGTGCATGGTCAGACACGTGAACAGTGTATGATCAGCCACGTGATCAGTGCATGATATCCAAGTGATCAGTGCATGATCATCACGTGATCAGTGTATGATCAGCCACGTGAACAGTGCATGCTCAGTCACGTGATCTGGGCCTGCTGAGCTGCGTGATTACTGTCTGCTCATCTGCTTGACAATTGCCAGCTGAGCTGCACGATTCCTGCCTGTCATCTGCTTGACAATTGCCAGCTGTGCTGCGTAATTCCTGCCTGCTCAGCTGCTTGATTATTGCCAGCTGAGCAGCATGATTCCTCACACCTGAGTTCCATGATTATTGCCTGCTGACTGTTTGATTCGTGCCTACTCAGCTCTTTGTTTATTGCCTCCAGAGGCACATGATCAGTGTATGATAGCAAACATGATCAGCGCATGATCAGTCACATGATCAGCGCCATTAAGTCACGTGATCACTACATGATAGTCATGTGATCAGTCCATGCTCAGTCACGGTATCAGTGCATGATCAGCCACGTGATCAGTGCATGATCTGTCACAAGATTAGTGTATGATCATCCACGTGATCAGTGCATGGGCAGTCATGTGATCAGTGCATGATATAGACGTGAACAGTGCATGATCAGTCTCGTGATCAGTGCATGATAGCCACGTGATCAGTGCATGATCAGTCACCTGATGGGTGTATGATCATTCACGTGACCTGTACATGGTAGCTACATGATCATTGCATGATCAGCCACGTGAGTAGTGCATGATAGCCACGTGATCACTGCATGATCAGTCACGTGATCAGTGCATGATCAGTCATGTGACCAGTACATGGTAGCTGCGTGATCATGGCATGATCAGCCACGTGAGCAGTGCATGATAGCCACGTGATCAGTGCATGATCAGACACGTGATCAGTGCATGATCAGTCACGTGATCAGTGCATGATCAGCCACGTGATCAGTGCATGACCAGGCACGTGATCAGTGTATGTCAGCCAAGTGATCAGTGCATGATAGCCACGTGATCAGTGCATGATCAGTCACGTGATCAGTGCATGATCAGTTATGTGATCAGTGTATGATCAGCCACGTGATCAGTGCATGATCAGCCACATGATCAGTGCATGATCAATTACGTGATCAGTGCATGATCAGTCACGTGACCAGTACATGGTAGCTACGTGATCATTGCCTGATCAGCCACGTGATCAGTGCATGATAGCCACGTGATCAGTGCATGATAGCCACGTGATCAGTGCATGATCAGTCATGTGATACGTGTGTGATCAGCCACGTGATCAGTGCATGATATCCACGTGATCAGTGCATGACAGCCACGTGATCAGTGCATGAGAGCCACGTGATCAGTGCATGATCAGTCACGTGATACATGTGTGATCAGCCACGTGATCAGTGCATGATGAGCCACGTGATCAGTGCAGGATCAATTACGTGATCAGTGCATGATCAGTCACGTGACCAGTACATGGTTGCTACGTGATCGTTGCATGATCAGCCACGTGAGCAGAGCATGATAGCCACGTGATCAGTGCATGATCAGTCACGTGATCAGTACATGATCAGTCACGTGAACAGTGCATGATCATTACGTGATCTTTGCATGATCAGTCACGTGACCAGTATATGGTTGCTACGTGATCATTCCATGACGAGCCACGTGAGCAGTGCATGATAGCCACGTGATGTGTGCATGAGTTACGTGAGCAGTGTATGATCAGCCACGTGATCAGTGCATGAGTGCCACGTGATCAGTGCATGATATGTCACGTGACAGGTGTGTGATCAGCCACGTGAACAGTGCATGTTCAGCCACGTGATCAGTGCATGATAGCCACGTGATCAGTGCATGATCAGTTACGTGAGCAGTGTATGATCAGCCACGTGATCAGTGCATGGTCAGACACGTGAACAGTGTATGATCAGCCACGTGATCAGTGCATGATATCCAAGTGATCAGTGCATGATCATCACGTGATCAGTGTATGATCAGCCACGTGAACAGTGCATGCTCAGTCACGTGATCTGGGCCTGCTGAGCTGCGTGATTACTGTCTGCTCATCTGCTTGACAATTGCCAGCTGAGCTGCACGATTCCTGCCTGTCATCTGCTTGACAATTGCCAGCTGTGCTGCGTAATTCCTGCCTGCTCAGCTGCTTGATTATTGCCAGCTGAGCAGCATGATTCCTCACACCTGAGTTCCATGATTATTGCCTGCTGACTGATTCGTGCCTACTCAGCTCTTTGTTTATTGCCTCCAGAGGCACATGATCAGTGTATGATAGCAAACATGATCAGCGCATGATCAGTCACATGATCAGCGCCATTAAGTCACGTGATCACTACATGATAGTCATGTGATCAGTCCATGCTCAGTCACGGTATCAGTGCATGATCAGCCACGTGATCAGTGCATGATCTGTCACAAGATTAGTGTATGATCATCCACGTGATCAGTGCATGCAGTCATGTGATCAGTGCATGATATAGACGTGATCAGTGCATGATCAGTCACGTGATCAGTGCATGATAGCCACGTGATCAGTGCATGATCAGTCACCTGATGGGTGTATGATCATTCACGTGACCAGTACATGGTAGCTACATGATCATTGCATGATCAGCCACGTGAGTAGTGCATGATAGCCACGTGATCAGTGCATGATCAGTCACGTGATCAGTGCATGATCAGTCATGTGACCAGTACATGGTAGCTGCGTGATCATGGCATGATCAGCCACGTGAGCAGTGCATGATAGCCACGTGATCAGTGCATGATCAGTCACGTGATCAGTGCATGATCAGTCACGTGATCAGTGCATGATCAGCCACGTGATCAGTGCATGATCAGTCACGTGATCAGTGCATGATCAGCCACGTGATCAGTGCATGATCAGTCACGTGATCAGTGCATGATCAGCCACGTGATCAGTGCATGATAGCCACGTGATCAGTGCATGATCAGTCACGTGATCAGTGTGTGATCAGCCACGTGATCAGTGCATGATAGCCACGTGATCAGTGCATGATCAGCCACGTGATCAGTGCATGATAGCCACGTGATCAGTGCATGATCAGTCACGTGATCATGTGTGATCAGCCACGTGATCAGTGCATGATAGCCACGTGATCAGTGCATGATCATCACGTGATCAGTGTATGATCAGCCACGTGAACAGTGCATGCTCAGTCACGTGATCTGGGCCTGCTGAGCTGCGTGATTACTGTCTGCTCATCTGCTTGACAATTGCCAGCTGAGCTGCACGATTCCTGCCTGTCATCTGCTTGACAATTGCCAGCTGTGCTGCGTAATTCCTGCCTGCTCAGCTGCTTGATTATTGCCAGCTGAGCAGCATGATTCCTCACACCTGAGTTCCATGATTATTGCCTGCTGACTGTTTGATTCGTGCCTACTCAGCTCTTTGTTTATTGCCTCCAGAGGCACATGATCAGTGTATGATAGCAAACATGATCAGTGCATGATCAGTCACATGATCAGCGCCATTAAGTCACGTGATCACTACATGATAGTCATGTGATCAGTCCATGCTCAGTCACGGTATCAGTGCATGATCAGCCACGTGATCAGTGCATGATCTGTCACATGATTAGTGTATGATCATCCACGTGATCAGTGCATGGGCAGTCATGTGATCAGTGCATGATATAGACGTGATCAGTGCATGATCAGTCACGTGATCAGTGCATGATAGCCACGTGATCAGTGCATGATCAGTCACCTGATGGGTGTATGATCATTCACGTGACCAGTACATGGTAGCTACATGATCATTGCATGATCAGCCACGTGATAGTGCATGATAGCCACGTGATCAGTGCATGATCAGTCACGTGATCAGTGCATGATCAGTCATGTGATCAGTGCATGATCAGCCACGTGATCAGTGCATGATCAATTACGTGATCAGTGCATGATCAGTCACGTGATCAGTGCATGATAGCTACGTGATCAGTGCATGATCAGCCACGTGATCAGTGCATGATAGCCACGTGATCAGTGCATGATAGCCACGTGATCAGTGCATGATCAGTCATGTGATCGTGTGTGATCAGCCACGTGATCAGTGCATGATATCCACGTGATCAGTGCATGACAGCCACGTGATCAGTGCATGATAGCCACGTGATCAGTGCATGATCAGTCACGTGATACATGTGTGATCAGCCACGTGATCAGTGCATGATGAGCCACGTGATCAGTGCAGGATCAATTACGTGATCAGTGCATGATCAGTCACGTGACCAGTACATGGTTGCTACGTGATCGTTGCATGATCAGCCACGTGAGCAGTGCATGATAGCCACGTGATCAGTGCATGATCAGTCACGTGATCAGTACATGATCAGTCACGTGAACAGTGCATGATCATTTACGTGATCTGTGCATGATCAGTCACGTGACCAGTATATGGTTGCTACGTGATCATTCCATGACGAGCCACGTGAGCAGTGCATGATAGCCACGTGATGTGTGCATGAGTTACGTGAGCAGAGTATGATCAGCCACGTGATCAGTGCATGAGTGCCACGTGATCAGTGCATGATATGTCACGTGACAGGTGTGTGATCAGCCACGTGAACAGTGCATGTTCAGCCACGTGATCAGTGCATGATAGCCACGTGATCAGTGCATGATCAGTTACGTGAGCAGTGTATGATCAGCCACGTGATCAGTGCATGGTCAGACACGTGAACAGTGTATGATCAGCCACGTGATCAGTGCATGATATCCAAGTGATCAGTGCATGATCATCACGTGATCAGTGTATGATCAGCCACGTGAACAGTGCATGCTCAGTCACGTGATCTGGGCCTGCTGAGCTGCGTGATTACTGTCTGCTCATCTGCTTGACAATTGCCAGCTGAGCTGCACGATTCCTGCCTGTCATCTGCTTGACAATTGCCAGCTGTGCTGCGTAATTCCTGCCTGCTCAGCTGCTTGATTATTGCCAGCTGAGCAGCATGATTCCTCACACCTGAGTTCCATGATTATTGCCTGCTGACTGTTTGATTCGTGCCTACTCAGCTCTTTGTTTATTGCCTCCAGAGGCACATGATCAGTGTATGATAGCAAACATGATCAGCGCATGATCAGTCACATGATCAGCGCCATTAAGTCACGTGATCACTACATGATAGTCATGTGATCAGTCCATGCTCAGTCACGGTATCAGTGCATGATCAGCCACGTGATCAGTGCATGATCTGTCACATGATTAGTGTATGATCATCCACGTGATCAGTGCATGGGCAGTCATGTGATCAGTGCATGATATAGACGTGATCAGTGCATGATCAGTCTCGTGATCAGTGCATGATAGCCACGTGATCAGTGCATGATCAGTCACCTGATGGGTGTATGATCATTCACGTGACCTGTACATGGTAGCTACATGATCATTGCATGATCAGCCACGTGAGTAGTGCATGATAGCCACGTGATCACTGCATGATCAGTCACGTGATCAGTGCATGATCAGTCATGTGACCAGTACATGGTAGCTGCGTGATCATGGCATGATCAGCCACGTGAGCAGTGCATGATAGCCACGTGATCAGTGCATGATCAGACACGTGATCAGTGCATGATCAGTCACGTGATCAGTGCATGATCAGCCACGTGATCAGTGCATGATCAGTCACGTGATCAGTGCATGATCAGCCACGTGATCAGTGCATGATCAGTCACGTGATCAGTGCATGATCAGCCACGTGATCAGTGCATGATAGCCACGTGATCAGTGCATGATCAGTCACGTGATCAGTGCATGATCAGTTATGTGATCAGTGTATGATCAGCCACGTGATCAGTGCATGATCAGCCACGTGATCAGTGCATGATCAGTCGTGATCAGTGCATGATCAGTCACGTGACCAGTACATGGTAGCTACGTGATCATTGCATGATCAGCCACGTGATCAGTGCATGATAGCCACGTGATCAGTGCATGATAGCCACGTGATCAGTGCATGATCAGTCATGTGATACGTGTGTGATCAGCCACGTGATCAGTGCATGATATCCACGTGATCAGTGCATGACAGCCACGTGATCAGTGCATGATAGCCACGGGATCAGTGCATGATCAGTCACGTGATACATGTGTGATCAGCCACGTGATCAGTGCATGATGAGCCACGTGATCAGTGCAGGATCAATTACGTGATCAGTGCATGATCAGTCACGTGACCAGTACATGGTTGCTACGTGATCGTTGCATGATCAGCCACGTGAGCAGAGCATGATAGCCACGTGATCAGTGCATGATCAGTCACGTGATCAGTACATGATCAGTCACGTGAACAGTGCATGATCATTTACGTGATCTTTGCATGATCAGTCACGTGACCAGTATATGGTTGCTACGTGATCATTCCATGACGAGCCACGTGAGCAGTGCATGATAGCCACGTGATGTGTGCATGAGTTACGTGAGCAGAGTATGATCAGCCACGTGATCAGTGCATGAGTGCCACGTGATCAGTGCATGATATGTCACGTGACAGGTGTGTGATCAGCCACGTGAACAGTGCATGTTCAGCCACGTGATCAGTGCATGATAGCCACGTGATCAGTGCATGATCAGTTACGTGAGCAGTGTATGATCAGCCACGTGATCAGTGCATGGTCAGACACGTGAACAGTGTATGATCAGCCACGTGATCAGTGCATGATATCCAAGTGATCAGTGCATGATCATCACGTGATCAGTGTATGATCAGCCACGTGAACAGTGCATGCTCAGTCACGTGATCTGGGCCTGCTGAGCTGCGTGATTACTGTCTGCTCATCTGCTTGACAATTGCCAGCTGAGCTGCACGATTCCTGCCTGTCATCTGCTTGACAATTGCCAGCTGTGCTGCGTAATTCCTGCCTGCTCAGCTGCTTGATTATTGCCAGCTGAGCAGCATGATTCCTCACACCTGAGTTCCATGATTATTGCCTGCTGACTGTTTGATTCGTGCCTACTCAGCTCTTTGTTTATTGCCTCCAGAGGCACATGATCAGTGTATGATAGCAAACATGATCAGCGCATGATCAGTCACATGATCAGCGCCATTAAGTCACGTGATCACTACATGATAGTCATGTGATCAGTCCATGCTCAGTCACGGTATCAGTGCATGATCAGCCACGTGATCAGTGCATGATCTGTCACAAGATTAGTGTATGATCATCCACGTGATCAGTGCATGGGCAGTCATGTGATCAGTGCATGATATAGACGTGATCAGTGCATGATCAGTCTCGTGATCAGTGCATGATAGCCACGTGATCAGTGCATGATCAGTCACCTGATGGGTGTATGATCATTCACGTGACCTGTACATGGTAGCTACATGATCATTGCATGATCAGCCACGTGAGTAGTGCATGATAGCCACGTGATCAGTGCATGATCAGTCACGTGATCAGTGCATGATCAGTCATGTGACCAGTACATGGTAGCTGCGTGATCATGGCATGATCAGCCACGTGATCAGTGCATGATAGCCACGTGATCAGTGCATGATCAGACACGTGATCAGTGCATGATCAGCCACGTGATCAGTGCATGATAGCCACGTGATCAGTGCATGATCAGTCATGTGATCGTGTGTGATCAGCCACGTGATCAGTGCATGATATCCACGTGATCAGTGCATGACAGCCACGTGATCAGTGCATGAGCCACGTGATCAGTGCATGATCAGTCACGTGATACATGTGTGATCAGCCACGTGATCAGTGCATGATGAGCCACGTGATCAGTGCAGGATCAATTACGTGATCAGTGCATGATCAGTCACGTGACCAGTACATGGTTGCTACGTGATCGTTGCATGATCAGCCACGTGAGCAGAGCATGATAGCCACGTGATCAGTGCATGATCAGTCACGTGATCAGTACATGATCAGTCACGTGAACAGTGCATGATCATTCGTGATCTTTGCATGATCAGTCACGTGACCAGTATATGGTTGCTCGTGATCATTCCATGACGAGCCACGTGAGCAGTGCATGATAGCCACGTGATGTGTGCATGAGTTACGTGAAGAGTATGATCAGCCACGTGATCAGTGCATGAGTGCCACGTGATCAGTGCATGATATGTCACGTGACAGGTGTGTGATCAGCCACGTGAACAGTGCATGTTCAGCCACGTGATCAGTGCATGATAGCCACGTGATCAGTGCATGATCAGTTACGTGAGCAGTGTATGATCAGCCACGTGATCAGTGCATGGTCAGACACGTGAACAGTGTATGATCAGCCACGTGATCAGTGCATGATATCCAAGTGATCAGTGCATGATCATCACGTGATCAGTGTATGATCAGCCACGTGAACAGTGCATGCTCAGTCACGTGATCTGGGCCTGCTGAGCTGCGTGATTACTGTCTGCTCATCTGCTTGACAATTGCCAGCTGAGCTGCACGATTCCTGCCTGTCATCTGCTTGACAATTGCCAGCTGTGCTGCGTAATTCCTGCCTGCTCAGCTGCTTGATTATTGCCAGCTGAGCAGCATGATTCCTCACACCTGAGTTCCATGATTATTGCCTGCTGACTGTTTGATTCGTGCCTACTCAGCTCTTTGTTTATTGCCTCCAGAGGCACATGATCAGTGTATGATAGCAAACATGATCAGCGCATGATCAGTCACATGATCAGCGCCATTAAGTCACGTGATCACTACATGATAGTCATGTGATCAGTCCATGCTCAGTCACGGTATCAGTGCATGATCAGCCACGTGATCAGTGCATGATCTGTCACATGATTAGTGTATGATCATCCACGTGATCAGTGCATGGGCAGTCATGTGATCAGTGCATGATATAGACGTGATCAGTGCATGATCAGTCTCGTGATCAGTGCATGATAGCCACGTGATCAGTGCATGATCAGTCACCTGATGGGTGTATGATCATTCACGTGACCTGTACATGGTAGCTACATGATCATTGCATGATCAGCCACGTGAGTAGTGCATGATAGCCACGTGATCACTGCATGATCAGTCACGTGATCAGTGCATGATCAGTCATGTGACCAGTACATGGTAGCTGCGTGATCATGGCATGATCAGCCACGTGAGCAGTGCATGATAGCCACGTGATCAGTGCATGATCAGTCACGTGATCAGTGCATGATCAGTCACGTGATCAGTGCATGATCAGCCACGTGATCAGTGCATGATCAGTCACGTGATCAGTGCATGATCAGCCACGTGATCAGTGCATGATCAGTCACGTGATCAGTGCATGATCAGCCACGTGATCAGTGCATGATAGCCACGTGATCAGTGCATGATCAGTCACGTGATCAGTGCATGATCAGTCACGTGATCAGTGCATGATCAGCCACGTGATCAGTGCATGATCAATTACGTGATCAGTGCATGATCAGTCACGTGATCAGTACATGATAGCTACGTGATCATTGCATGATCAGCCACGTGATCAGTGCATGATGCCACGTGATCAGTGCATGATAGCCACGTGATCAGTGCATGATCAGTCATGTGATCGTGTGTGATCAGCCACGTGATCAGTGCATGATATCCACGTGATCAGTGCATGACAGCCACGTGATCAGTGCATGAGCCACGTGATCAGTGCATGATCAGTCACGTGATACATGTGTGATCAGCCACGTGATCAGTGCATGATAGCCACGTGATCAGTGCATGATCAATTACGTGATCAGTGCATGATCAGTCACGTGACCAGTACATGGTTGCTACGTGATCGTTGCATGATCAGCCACGTGAGCAGTGCATGATAGCCACGTGATCAGTGCATGATCAGTCACGTGATCAGTGCATGATCAGTCACGTGAACAGTGCATGATCATTTACGTGATCTTTGCATGATCAGTCACGTGACCAGTATATGGTTGCTACGTGATCATTCCATGACGAGCCACGTGAGCAGTGCATGATAGCCACGTGATGTGTGCATGAGTTACGTGAGCAGAGTATGATCAGCCACGTGATCAGTGCATGAGTGCCACGTGATCAGTGCATGATATGTCACGTGACAGGTGTGTGATCAGCCACGTGATCAGTGCATGATCAGCCACGTGATCAGTGCATGATAGCCACGTGATCAGTGCATGATAGCCACGTGATCAGTGCATGATCAGTCACGTGATCAGTGCATGATCAGCCACGTGATCAGTGCATGATCAGCCACGTGATCAGTGCATGATCAGCCACGTGATCAGTGCATGATCAGTCACGTGATCAGTGTGATCAGCCACGTGATCAGTGCATGATAGCCACGTGATCAGTGCATGATCATCACGTGATCAGTGTATGATCAGCCACGTGAACAGTGCATGCTCAGTCACGTGATCTGGGCCTGCTGAGCTGCGTGATTACTGTCTGCTCATCTGCTTGACAATTGCCAGCTGAGCTGCACGATTCCTGCCTGTCATCTGCTTGACAATTGCCAGCTGTGCTGCGTAATTCCTGCCTGCTCAGCTGCTTGATTATTGCCAGCTGAGCAGCATGATTCCTCACACCTGAGTTCCATGATTATTGCCTGCTGACTGTTTGATTCGTGCCTACTCAGCTCTTTGTTTATTGCCTCCAGAGGCACATGATCAGTGTATGATAGCAAACATGATCAGCGCATGATCAGTCACATGATCAGCGCCATTAAGTCACGTGATCACTACATGATAGTCATGTGATCAGTCCATGCTCAGTCACGGTATCAGTGCATGATCAGCCACGTGATCAGTGCATGATCTGTCACAAGATTAGTGTATGATCATCCACGTGATCAGTGCATGGGCAGTCATGTGATCAGTGCATGATATAGACGTGATCAGTGCATGATCAGTCTCGTGATCAGTGCATGATAGCCACGTGATCAGTGCATGATCAGTCACCTGATGGGTGTATGATCATTCACGTGACCTGTACATGGTAGCTACATGATCATTGCATGATCAGCCACGTGAGTAGTGCATGATAGCCACGTGATCACTGCATGATCAGTCACGTGATCAGTGCATGATCAGTCATGTGACCAGTACATGGTAGCTGCGTGATCATGGCATGATCAGCCACGTGAGCAGTGCATGATAGCCACGTGATCAGTGCATGATCAGACACGTGATCAGTGCATGATCAGTCACGTGATCAGTGCATGATCAGACGTGATCAGTGCATGATCAGTCACGTGATCAGTGCATGATCAGCCACGTGATCAGTGCATGATCAGCCACGTGATCAGTGCATGATCAGTCACGTGATCAGTGCATGATCAGCCACGTGATCAGTGCATGATCAGTCACGTGATCAGTGCATGATCAGTCACGTGATCAGTGCATGATCAGCCACGTGATCAGTGCATGATCAATTACGTGATCAGTGCATGATCAGTCACGTGACAGTACATGGTAGCTACGTGATCATTGCCTGATCAGCCACGTGATCAGTGCATGATAGCCACGTGATCAGTGCATGATAGCCACGTGATCAGTGCATGATCAGTCATGTGATCGTGTGTGATCAGCCACATGATCAGTGCATGATATCCACGTGATCAGTGCATGACAGCCACGTGATCAGTGCATGATAGCCACGTGATCAGTGCATGATCAGTCACGTGATCATGTGTGATCAGCCACGTGATCAGTGCATGATGAGCCACGTGATCAGTGCATGATCAATTCGTGATCAGTGCATGATCAGTCACGTGACCAGTACATGGTTGCTACGTGATCGTTGCATGATCAGCCACGTGATCAGTGCATGATAGCCACGTGATCAGTGCATGATCAGTCACGTGATCAGTGCATGATCAGTCACGTGAACAGTGCATGATCATTTACGTGATCTTTGCATGATCAGTCACGTGACCAGTATATGGTTGCTACGTGATCATTGCATGACAGCCACGTGAGCAGTGCATGATAGCCACGTGATGTGTGCATGAGTTACGTGATCAGAGTATGATCAGCCACGTGATCAGTGCATGAGTGCCACGTGATCAGTGCATGATAGTCACGTGACAGGTGTGTGATCAGCCACGTGATCAGTGCATGATCAGCCACGTGATCAGTGCATGATAGCCACGTGATCAGTGCATGATAGCCACGTGATCAGTGCATGATCAGTGATCAGTGCATGATCAGCCACGTGATCAGTGCATGATCAGCCACGTGATCAGTGCATGATCAGCCACGTGATCAGTGCATGATCAGTCACGTGATCATGTGTGATCAGCCACGTGATCAGTGCATGATAGCCACGTGATCAGTGCATGATCATCACGTGATCAGTGTATGATCAGCCACGTGAACAGTGCATGCTCAGTCACGTGATCTGGGCCTGCTGAGCTGCGTGATTACTGTCTGCTCATCTGCTTGACAATTGCCAGCTGAGCTGCACGATTCCTGCCTGTCATCTGCTTGACAATTGCCAGCTGTGCTGCGTAATTCCTGCCTGCTCAGCTGCTTGATTATTGCCAGCTGAGCAGCATGATTCCTCACACCTGAGTTCCATGATTATTGCCTGCTGACTGTTTGATTCGTGCCTACTCAGCTCTTTGTTTATTGCCTCCAGAGGCACATGATCAGTGTATGATAGCAAACATGATCAGCGCATGATCAGTCACATGATCAGCGCCATTAAGTCACGTGATCACTACATGATAGTCATGTGATCAGTCCATGCTCAGTCACGGTATCAGTGCATGATCAGCCACGTGATCAGTGCATGATCTGTCACATGATTAGTGTATGATCATCCACGTGATCAGTGCATGGGCAGTCATGTGATCAGTGCATGATATAGACGTGAACAGTGCATGATCAGTCTCGTGATCAGTGCATGATAGCCACGTGATCAGTGCATGATCAGTCACCTGATGGGTGTATGATCATTCACGTGACCTGTACATGGTAGCTACATGATCATTGCATGATCAGCCACGTGAGTAGTTCATGATAGCCACGTGATCAGTGCATGATCAGTCACGTGATCAGTGCATGATCAGTCATGTGACCAGTACATGGTAGCTGCGTGATCATGGCATGATCAGCCACGTGAGCAGTGCATGATAGCCACGTGATCAGTGCATGATCAGACACGAGATCAGTGCATGATCAGTCACGTGATCAGTGCATGATCAGCCACGTGATCAGTGCATGATCAGGCACGTGATCAGTGCATGATCAGCCAAGTGATCAGTGCATGATAGCCACGTGATCAGTGCATGATCAGTCACGTGATCAGTGCATGATCAGTTACGTGATCAGTGCATGATCAGCCACGTGATCAGTGCATGATCAGCCACGTGATCAGTGCATGATCAATTACGTGATCAGTGCATGATCAGTCACGTGACCAGTACATGGTAGCTACGTGATCAGTGCATGATCAGCACGTGATCAGTGCATGATAGCCACGTGATCAGTGCATGATAGCCACGTGATCAGTGCATGATCAGTCATGTGATACGTGTGTGATCAGCCACGTGATCAGTGCATGATATCCACGTGATCAGTGCATGACAGCCACGTGATCAGTGCATGAGAGCCACGGGATCAGTGCATGATCAGTCACGTGATACATGTGTGATCAGCCACGTGATCAGTGCATGATGAGCCACGTGATCAGTGCAGGATCAATTACGTGATCAGTGCATGATCAGTCACGTGACCAGTACATGGTTGCTACGTGATCGTTGCATGATCAGCCACGTGAGCAGAGCATGATAGCCACGTGATCAGTGCATGATCAGTCACGTGATCAGTACATGATCAGTCACGTGAACAGTGCATGATCATTCGTGATCTGTGCATGATCAGTCACGTGACCAGTATATGGTTGCTACGTGATCATTCCATGACGAGCCACGTGAGCAGTGCATGATAGCCACGTGATGTGTGCATGAGTTACGTGAGCAGAGTATGATCAGCCACGTGATCAGTGCATGAGTGCCACGTGATCAGTGCATGATATGTCACGTGACAGGTGTGTGATCAGCCACGTGAACAGTGCATGTTCAGCCACGTGATCAGTGCATGATAGCCACGTGATCAGTGCATGATCAGTTACGTGAGCAGTGTATGATCAGCCACGTGATCAGTGCATGGTCAGACACGTGAACAGTGTATGATCAGCCACGTGATCAGTGCATGATATCCAAGTGATCAGTGCATGATCATCACGTGATCAGTGTATGATCAGCCACGTGAACAGTGCATGCTCAGTCACGTGATCTGGGCCTGCTGAGCTGCGTGATTACTGTCTGCTCATCTGCTTGACAATTGCCAGCTGAGCTGCACGATTCCTGCCTGTCATCTGCTTGACAATTGCCAGCTGTGCTGCGTAATTCCTGCCTGCTCAGCTGCTTGATTATTGCCAGCTGAGCAGCATGATTCCTCACAGCTGAGTTCCATGATTATTGCCTGCTGACTGTTTGATTCGTGCCTACTCAGCTCTTTGTTTATTGCCTCCAGAGGCACATGATCAGTGTATGATAGCAAACATGATCAGCGCATGATCAGTCACATGATCAGCGCCATTAAGTCACGTGATCACTACATGATAGTCATGTGATCAGTCCATGCTCAGTCACGGTATCAGTGCATGATCAGCCACGTGATCAGTGCATGATCTGTCACATGATTAGTGTATGATCATCCACGTGATCAGTGCATGGGCAGTCATGTGATCAGTGCATGATATAGACGTGATCAGTGCATGATCAGTCTCGTGATCAGTGCATGATAGCCACGTGATCAGTGCATGATCAGTCACCTGATGGGTGTATGATCATTCACGTGACCTGTACATGGTAGCTACATGATCATTGCATGATCAGCCACGTGAGTAGTGCATGATAGCCACGTGATCACTGCATGATCAGTCACGTGATCAGTGCATGATCAGTCATGTGACCAGTACATGGTAGCTGCGTGATCATGGCATGATCAGCCACGTGAGCAGTGCATGATAGCCACGTGATCAGTGCATGATCAGTCACGTGATCAGTGCATGATCAGCCACGTGATCAGTGCATGATAGCCACGTGATCAGTGCATGATCAGTCACGTGATCGTGTGTGATCAGCCACGTGATCAGTGCATGATAGC
The DNA here is from genome assembly GCF_032452875.1 of Bos javanicus. Classification (NCBI taxonomy): domain Eukaryota; kingdom Metazoa; phylum Chordata; class Mammalia; order Artiodactyla; family Bovidae; genus Bos; species Bos javanicus. Next base: position 42,787 of record NW_026894848.1, read on the forward strand.
CACGTGATCAGTGCATGATCAGCCACGTGATCAGTGCATGATAGCCACGTGATCAGTGCATGATCAGTCACGTGATCATGTGTGATCAGCCACGTGATCAGTGCATGATAGCCACGTGATCAGTGCATGATCAGCACGTGATCAGTGTATGATCAGCCACGTGAACAGTGCATGCTCAGTCACGTGATCAGGGCCTGCTGAGCTGCGTGATTACTGTCTGCTCATCTGCTTGACAATTGCCAGCTGAGCTGCACGATTCCTGCCTGTCATCTGCTTGACAATTGCCAGCTGTGCTGCGTAATTCCTGCCTGCTCAGCTGCTTGATTATTGCCAGCTGAGCAGCATGATTCCTCACACCTGAGTTCCATGATTATTGCCTGCTGACTGTTTGATTCGTGCCTACTCAGCTCTTTGTTTATTGCCTCCAGAGGCACATGATCAGTGTATGATAGCAAACATGATCAGCGCATGATCAGTCACATGATCAGTGCCATTAAGTCACGTGATCACTGCATGATAGTCATGTGATCAGTCCATGCTCAGTCACGGTATCAGTGCATGATCAGCCACGTGATCAGTGCATGATCAGTCACGTGATCAGTGTATGATCATCCACGTGATCAGTGCATGCAGTCATGTGATCAGTGCATGATATAGGCGTGATCAGTGCATGATCAGTCACGTGATCAGTGCATGATAGCCACGTGATCAGTGCATGATCAGTCACCTGATGGGTGTATGATCATTCACGTGACCTGTACATGGTAGCTACATGATCATTGCATGATCAGCCACGTGAGTAGTGCATGATAGCCACGTGATCAGTGCATGATCAGTCACGTGATCAGTGCATGATCAGTCATGTGACCAGTACATGATAGCTGCGTGATCATGCATGATCAGCCACGTGATCAGTGCATGATAGCCACGTGATCAGTGCATGATCAGACACGTGATCAGTGCATGATCAGTCACGTGATCAGTGCATGATCAGCCACGTGATCAGTGCATGATCAGTCACGTGATCAGTGCATGATCAGCCACGTGATCAGTGCATGATCAGTCACGTGATCAGTGCATGATCAGCCAAGTGATCAGTGCATGATAGCCACGTGATCAGTGCATGATCAGTCACGTGATCAGTGCATGATCAGTCACGTGATCAGTGCATGATCAGCCACGTGATCAGTGCATGATCAGCCACGTGATCAGTGCATGATCAGTCACGTGATCAGTGCATGATCAGTCACGTGATCAGTACATGGTAGCTACGTGATCAGTGCATGATCAGCCACGTGATCAGTGCATGATAGCCACGTGATCAGTGCATGATAGCCACGTGATCAGTGCATGATCAGTCATGTGATACGTGTGTGATCAGCCACGTGATCAGTGCATGATATCCACGTGATCAGTGCATGACAGCCACGTGATCAGTGCATGAGCCACGGGATCAGTGCATGATCAGTCACGTGATACATGTGTGATCAGCCACGTGATCAGTGCATGATGAGCCACGTGATCAGTGCAGGATCAATTACGTGATCAGTGCATGATCAGTCACGTGACCAGTACATGGTTGCTCGTGATCGTTGCATGATCAGCCACGTGAGCAGAGCATGATAGCCACGTGATCAGTGCATGATCAGTCACGTGATCAGTACATGATCAGTCACGTGAACAGTGCATGATCATTCGTGATCTGTGCATGATCAGTCACGTGACCAGTATATGGTAGCTACGTGATCATTCCATGAGCCACGTGAGCAGTGCATGATAGCCACGTGATGTGTGCATGAGTTACGTGAGCAGAGTATGATCAGCCACGTGATCAGTGCATGAGTGCCACGTGATCAGTGCATGATATGTCACGTGACAGGTGTGTGATCAGCCACGTGAACAGTGCATGTTCAGCCACGTGATCAGTGCATGATAGCCACGTGATCAGTGCATGATCAGTTACGTGAGCAGTGTATGATCAGCCACGTGATCAGTGCATGGTCAGACACGTGAACAGTGTATGATCAGCCACGTGATCAGTGCATGATATCCAAGTGATCAGTGCATGATCATCACGTGATCAGTGTATGATCAGCCACGTGAACAGTGCATGCTCAGTCACGTGATCTGGGCCTGCTGAGCTGCGTGATTACTGTCTGCTCATCTGCTTGACAATTGCCAGCTGAGCTGCACGATTCCTGCCTGTCATCTGCTTGACAATTGCCAGCTGTGCTGCGTAATTCCTGCCTGCTCAGCTGCTTGATTATTGCCAGCTGAGCAGCATGATTCCTCACAGCTGAGTTCCATGATTATTGCCTGCTGACTGTTTGATTCGTGCCTACTCAGCTCTTTGTTTATTGCCTCCAGAGGCACATGATCAGTGTATGATAGCAAACATGATCAGTGCATGATCAGTCACATGATCAGCGCCATTAAGTCACGTGATCACTACATGATAGTCATGTGATCAGTCCATGCTCAGTCACGGTATCAGTGCATGATCAGCCACGTGATCAGTGCATGATCTGTCACATGATTATGATCATCCACGTGATCAGTGCATGGGCAGTCATGTGATCAGTGCATGATATACGTGATCAGTGCATGATCAGTCACGTGATCAGTGCATGATAGCCACGTGATCAGTGCATGATCAGTCACCTGATGGGTGTATGATCATTCACGTGACCTGTACATGGTAGCTACATGATCATTGCATGATCAGCCACGTGAGTAGTGCATGATAGCCACGTGATCAGTGCATGATCAGTCACGTGATCAGTGCATGATCAGTCATGTGACCAGTACATGGTAGCTGCGTGATCATGGCATGATCAGCCACGTGAGCAGTGCATGATAGCCACGTGATCAGTGCATGATCAGTCACGTGATCAGTGCATGATCAGCCACGTGATCAGTGCATGATACCACGTGATCAGTGCATGATCAGTCACGTGATCGTGTGTGATCAGCCACGTGATCAGTGCATGATAGCCACGTGATCAGTGCATGATCAGCCACGTGATCAGTGCATGATCAGCCACGTGATCAGTGCATGATCAGTCACGTGATCATGTGTGATCAGCCACGTGATCAGTGCATGATAGCCACGTGATCAGTGCATGATCATCACGTGATCAGTGCATGATCAGCCACGTGATCAGTGCATGCTCAGTCACGTGATCAGGGCCTGCTGAGCTGCGTGATTACTGTCTGCTCATCTGCTTGACAATTGCCAGCTGAGCTGCACGATTCCTGCCTGTCATCTGCTTGACAATTGCCAGCTGTGCTGCGTAATTCCTGCCTGCTCAGCTGCTTGATTATTGCCAGCTGAGCAGCATGATTCCTCACACCTGAGTTCCATGATTATTGCCTGCTGACTGTTTGATTCGTGCCTACTCAGCTCTTTGTTTATTGCCTCCAGAGGCACATGATCAGTGTATGATAGCAAACATGATCAGCGCATGATCAGTCACATGATCAGTGCCATTAAGTCACGTGATCACTACATGATAGTCATGTGATCAGTCCATGCTCAGTCACGGTATCAGTGCATGATCAGCCACGTGATCAGTGCATGATCTGTCACAAGATCAGTGTATGATCATCCACGTGATCAGTGCATGCAGTCATGTGATCAGTGCATGATATAGACGTGATCAGTGCATGATCAGTCTCGTGATCAGTGCATGATAGCCACGTGATCAGTGCATGATCAGTCACCTGATGGGTGTATGATCATTCACGTGACCTGTACATGGTAGCTACATGATCATTGCATGATCAGCCACGTGAGTAGTGCATGATAGCCACGTGATCAGTGCATGATCAGTCACGTGATCAGTGCATGATCAGTCATGTGACCAGTACATGGTAGCTGCGTGATCATGGCATGATCAGCCACGTGATCAGTGCATGATAGCCACGTGATCAGTGCATGATCAGCCACGTGATCAGTGCATGATCAGTCACGTGATCAGTGCATGATCAGCCACGTGATCAGTGCATGATCAGTCACGTGATCAGTGCATGATCAGCCACGTGATCAGTGCATGATCAGTGCGTGATCAGTGCATGATCAGCCACGTGATCAGTGCATGATAGCCACGTGATCAGTGCATGATCAGTCACGTGATCAGTGCATGATCAGTTACGTGATCAGTGCATGATCAGCCACGTGATCAGTGCATGATCAGCCACGTGATCAGTGCATGATCAATCACGTGATCAGTGCATGATCAGTCACGTGACCAGTACATGGTAGCTACGTGATCATTGCATGATCAGCCACGTGATCAGTGCATGATAGCCACGTGATCAGTGCATGATAGCCACGTGATCAGTGCATGATCAGTCATGATACGTGTGTGATCAGCCACGTGATCAGTGCATGATATCCACGTGATCAGTGCATGACAGCCACGTGATCAGTGCATGAGAGCCACGGGATCAGTGCATGATCAGTCACGTGATACATGTGTGATCAGCCACGTGATCAGTGCATGATGAGCCACGTGATCAGTGCAGGATCAATTACGTGATCAGTGCATGATCAGTCACGTGACCAGTACATGGTTGCTACGTGATCGTTGCATGATCAGCCACGTGAGCAGAGCATGATAGCCACGTGATCAGTGCATGATCAGTCACGTGATCAGTACATGATCAGTCACGTGAACAGTGCATGATCATTTACGTGATCTTTGCATGATCAGTCACGTGACCAGTATATGGTAGCTACGTGATCATTCCATGACGAGCCACGTGAGCAGTGCATGATAGCCACGTGATGTGCATGAGTTACGTGAGCAGAGTATGATCAGCCACGTGATCAGTGCATGAGTGCCACGTGATCAGTGCATGATATGTCACGTGACAGGTGTGTGATCAGCCACGTGAACAGTGCATGTTCAGCCACGTGATCAGTGCATGATAGCCACGTGATCAGTGCATGATCAGTTACGTGAGCAGTGTATGATCAGCCACGTGATCAGTGCATGGTCAGACACGTGAACAGTGTATGATCAGCCACGTGATCAGTGCATGATATCCAAGTGATCAGTGCATGATCATCACGTGATCAGTGTATGATCAGCCACGTGAACAGTGCATGCTCAGTCACGTGATCTGGGCCTGCTGAGCTGCGTGATTACTGTCTGCTCATCTGCTTGACAATTGCCAGCTGAGCTGCACGATTCCTGCCTGTCATCTGCTTGACAATTGCCAGCTGTGCTGCGTAATTCCTGCCTGCTCAGCTGCTTGATTATTGCCAGCTGAGCAGCATGATTCCTCACACCTGAGTTCCATGATTATTGCCTGCTGACTGTTTGATTCGTGCCTACTCAGCTCTTTGTTTATTGCCTCCAGAGGCACATGATCAGTGTATGATAGCAAACATGATCAGCGCATGATCAGTCACATGATCAGCGCCATTAAGTCACGTGATCACTACATGATAGTCATGTGATCAGTCCATGCTCAGTCACGGTATCAGTGCATGATCAGCCACGTGATCAGTGCATGATCTGTCACAAGATTAGTGTATGATCATCCACGTGATCAGTGCATGGGCAGTCATGTGATCAGTGCATGATATAGACGTGATCAGTGCATGATCAGTCTAGTGATCAGTGCATGATAGCCACGTGATCAGTGCATGATCAGTCACCTGATGGGTGTATGATCATTCACGTGACCTGTACATGGTAGCTACATGATCATTGCATGATCAGCCACGTGAGTAGTGCATGATAGCCACTTGATCACTGCATGATCAGTCACGTGATCAGTGCATGATCAGTCATGTGACCAGTACATGGTAGCTGCGTGATCATGGCATGATCAGCCACGTGAGCAGTGCATGATAGCCACGTGATCAGTGCATGATCAGACACGTGATCAGTGCATGATCAGCCACGTGATCAGTGCATGATAGCCACGTGATCAGTGCATGATCAGTCATGTGATCGTGTGTGATCAGCCACGTGATCAGTGCATGATATCCACGTGATCAGTGCATGATCAGCCACGTGATCAGTGCATGATAGCCACGTGATCAGTGCATGATCAGTCACGTGATACATGTGTGATCAGCCACGTGATCAGTGCATGATGAGCCACGTGATCAGTGCAGGATCAATTACGTGATCAGTGCATGATCAGTCACGTGACCAGTACATGGTTGCTACGTGATCGTTGCATGATCAGCCACGTGAGCAGAGCATGATAGCCACGTGATCAGTGCATGATCAGTCACGTGATCAGTACATGATCAGTCACGTGAACAGTGCATGATCATTTACGTGATCTTGCATGATCAGTCACGTGACCAGTATATGGTTGCTACGTGATCATTCCATGACGAGCCACGTGAGCAGTGCATGATAGCCACGTGATGTGTGCATGAGTTACGTGAGCAGAGTATGATCAGCCACGTGATCAGTGCATGAGTGCCACGTGATCAGTGCATGATATGTCACGTGACAGGTGTGTGATCAGCCACGTGAACAGTGCATGTTCAGCCACGTGATCAGTGCATGATAGCCACGTGATCAGTGCATGATCAGTTACGTGAGCAGTGTATGATCAGCCACGTGATCAGTGCATGGTCAGACACGTGAACAGTGTATGATCAGCCACGTGATCAGTGCATGATATCCAAGTGATCAGTGCATGATCATCACGTGATCAGTGTATGATCAGCCACGTGAACAGTGCATGCTCAGTCACGTGATCTGGGCCTGCTGAGCTGCGTGATTACTGTCTGCTCATCTGCTTGACAATTGCCAGCTGAGCTGCACGATTCCTGCCTGTCATCTGCTTGACAATTGCCAGCTGTGCTGCGTAATTCCTGCCTGCTCAGCTGCTTGATTATTGCCAGCTGAGCAGCATGATTCCTCACACCTGAGTTCCATGATTATTGCCTGCTGACTGTTTGATTCGTGCCTACTCAGCTCTTTGTTTATTGCCTCCAGAGGCACATGATCAGTGTATGATAGCAAACATGATCAGCGCATGATCAGTCACATGATCAGCGCCATTAAGTCACGTGATCACTACATGATAGTCATGTGATCAGTCCATGCTCAGTCACGGTATCAGTGCATGATCAGCCACGTGATCAGTGCATGATCTGTCACAAGATTAGTGTATGATCATCCACGTGATCAGTGCATGGGCAGTCATGTGATCAGTGCATGATATAGACGTGAACAGTGCATGATCAGTCTCGTGATCAGTGCATGATAGCCACGTGATCAGTGCATGATCAGTCACCTGATGGGTGTATGATCATTCACGTGACCTGTACATGGTAGCTACATGATCATTGCATGATCAGCCACGTGAGTAGTGCATGATAGCCACGTGATCACTGCATGATCAGTCACGTGATCAGTGCATGATCAGTCATGTGACCAGTACATGGTAGCTGCGTGATCATGGCATGATCAGCCACGTGAGCAGTGCATGATAGCCACGTGATCAGTGCATGATCAGTCACGTGATCAGTGCATGATCAGTCACGTGATCAGTGCATGATCAGCCACGTGATCAGTGCATGATCAGTCGTGATCAGTGCATGATCAGCCACGTGATCAGTGCATGACCAGTCACGTGATCAGTGTATGATCAGCCACGTGATCAGTGCATGATAGCCACGTGATCAGTGCATGATCAGTCACGTGATCAGTGCATGATCAGTTATGTGATCAGTGTATGATCAGCCACGTGATCAGTGCATGATCAGCCACGTGATCAGTGCATGATCAGTTACGTGATCAGTGCATGATCAGTCACGTGACCAGTACATGGTAGCTACGTCATTGCCTGATCAGCCACGTGATCAGTGCATGATAGCCACGTGATCAGTGCATGATAGCCACGTGATCAGTGCATGATCAGTCATGTGATACGTGTGTGATCAGCCACGTGATCAGTGCATGATATCCACGTGATCAGTGCATGACAGCCACGTGATCAGTGCATGAGAGCCACGGGATCAGTGCATGATCAGTCACGTGATACATGTGTGATCAGCCACGTGATCAGTGCATGATGAGCCGTGATCAGTGCAGGATCAATTACGTGATCAGTGCATGATCAGTCACGTGACCAGTACATGGTTGCTCGTGATCGTGCATGATCAGCCACGTGAGCAGTGCATGATAGCCACGTGATCAGTGCATGATCAGTCACGTGATCAGTACATGATCAGTCACGTGAACAGTGCATGATCATTTACGTGATCTTTGCATGATCAGTCACGTGCCAGTATATGGTTGCTACGTGATCATTCCATGACGAGCCACGTGAGCAGTGCATGATAGCCACGTGATGTGTGCATGAGTTACGTGAGCAGAGTATGATCAGCCACGTGATCAGTGCATGAGTGCCACGTGATCAGTGCATGATATGTCACGTGACAGGTGTGTGATCAGCCACGTGAACAGTGCATGTTCAGCCACGTGATCAGTGCATGATAGCCACGTGATCAGTGCATGATCAGTTACGTGAGCAGTGTATGATCAGCCACGTGATCAGTGCATGGTCAGACACGTGAACAGTGTATGATCAGCCACGTGATCAGTGCATGATATCCAGTGATCAGTGCATGATCATCACGTGATCAGTGTATGATCAGCCACGTGAACAGTGCATGCTCAGTCACGTGATCAGGGCCTGCTGAGCTGCGTGATTACTGTCTGCTCATCTGCTTGACAATTGCCAGCTGAGCTGCACGATTCCTGCCTGTCATCTGCTTGACAATTGCCAGCTGTGCTGCGTAATTCCTGCCTGCTCAGCTGCTTGATTATTGCCAGCTGAGCAGCATGATTCCTCACACCTGAGTTCCATGATTATTGCCTGCTGACTGTTTGATTCGTGCCTACTCAGCTCTTTGTTTATTGCCTCCAGAGGCACATGATCAGTGTATGATAGCAAACATGATCAGCGCATGATCAGTCACATGATCAGCGCCATTAAGTCACGTGATCACTACATGATAGTCATGTGATCAGTCCATGCTCAGTCACGGTATCAGTGCATGATCAGCCACGTGATCAGTGCATGATCTGTCACATGATCAGTGTATGATCATCCACGTGATCAGTGCATGGATCAGTCATGTGATCAGTGCATGATATAGGCGTGATCAGTGCATGATCAGTCACGTGATCAGTGCATGATAGCCACGTGATCAGTGCATGATCAGTCACCTGATGGGTGTATGATCAGTCACGTGACCAGTACATGGTAGCTACGTGATCATTGCATGATCAGCCACGTGAGTAGTGCATGATAGCCACGTGATCAGTGCATGATCAGTCACGTGATCAGTGCATGATCAGTCATGTGACCAGTACATGGTAGCTGCGTGATCATGGCATGATCAGCCACGTGAGCAGTGCATGATAGCCACGTGATCAGTGCATGATCAGACACGTGATCAGTGCATGATCAGCCACGTGATCAGTGCATGATAGCCACGTGATCAGTGCATGATCAGTCACGTGATCGTGTGTGATCAGCCACGTGATCAGTGCATGATAGCCGTGATCAGTGCATGATCAGCCACGTGATCAGTGCATGATCAGCCACGTGATCAGTGCATGATCAGTCACGTGATCATGTATGATCAGCCACGTGATCAGTGCATGATATCCACGTGATCAGTGCATGATCATCACGTGATCAGTGTATGATCAGCCACGTGAACAGTGCATGCTCAGTCACGTGATCTGGGCCTGCTGAGCTGCGTGATTACTGTCTGCTCATCTGCTTGACAATTGCCAGCTGAGCTGCACGATTCCTGCCTGTCATCTGCTTGACAATTGCCAGCTGTGCTGCGTAATTCCTGCCTGCTCAGCTGCTTGATTATTGCCAGCTGAGCAGCATGATTCCTCACACCTGAGTTCCATGATTATTGCCTGCTGACTGTTTGATTCGTGCCTACTCAGCTCTTTGTTTATTGCCTCCAGAGGCACATGATCAGTGTATGATAGCAAACATGATCAGCGCATGATCAGTCACATGATCAGCGCCATTAAGTCACGTGATCACTACATGATAGTCATGTGATCAGTCCATGCTCAGTCACGGTATCAGTGCATGATCAGCCACGTGATCAGTGCATGATCTGTCACAAGATTAGTGTATGATCATCCACGTGATCAGTGCATGGGCAGTCATGTGATCAGTGCATGATATAGACGTGATCAGTGCATGATCAGTCACGTGATCAGTGCATGATAGCCACGTGATCAGTGCATGATCAGTCACCTGATGGGTGTATGATCATTCACGTGACCTGTACATGGTAGCTACATGATCATTGCATGATCAGCCACGTGAGTAGTGCATGATAGCCACGTGATCACTGCATGATCAGTCACGTGATCAGTGCATGATCAGTCATGTGACCAGTACATGGTAGCTGCGTGATCATGGCATGATCAGCCACGTGAGCAGTGCATGATAGCCACGTGATCAGTGCATGATCAGTCACGTGATCAGTGCATGATCAGTCACGTGATCAGTGCATGATCAGCCACGTGATCAGTGCATGATCAGTCACGTGATCAGTGCATGATCAGCCACGTGATCAGTGCATGATCAGTCACGTGATCAGTGTATGATCAGCCACGTGATCAGTGCATGATAGCCACGTGATCAGTGCATGATCAGTCACGTGATCAGTGCATGATCAGTCATGTGATCAGTGCATGATCAGCCACGTGATCAGTGCATGATCAGCCACGTGATCAGTGCATGATCAATTACGTGATCAGTGCATGATCAGTCACGTGACCAGTACATGGTAGCTACGTGATCATTGCATGATCAGCCACGTGATCAGTGCATGATAGCCACGTGATCAGTGCATGATAGCCACGTGATCAGTGCATGATCAGTCATGTGATCGTGTGTGATCAGCCACGTGATCAGTGCATGATATCCACGTGATCAGTGCATGACAGCCACGTGATCAGTGCATGAGAGCCACGTGATCAGTGCATGATCAGTCACGTGATACATGTGTGATCAGCCACGTGATCAGTGCATGATGAGCCACGTGATCAGTGCATGATCAATTACGTGATCAGTGCATGATCAGTCACGTGACCAGTACATGGTTGCTACGTGATCGTTGCATGATCAGCCACGTGAGCAGTGCATGATAGCCACGTGATCAGTGCATGATCAGTCACGTGATCAGTACATGATCAGTCACGTGAACAGTGCATGATCATTTACGTGATCTTTGCATGATCAGTCACGTGACCAGTATATGGTTGCTACGTGATCATTCCATGACGAGCCACGTGAGCAGTGCATGATAGCCACGTGATGTGTGCATGAGTTACGTGAGCAGAGTATGATCAGCCACGTGATCAGTGCATGAGTGCCACGTGATCAGTGCATGATATGTCACGTGACAGGTGTGTGATCAGCCACGTGAACAGTGCATGTTCAGCCACGTGATCAGTGCATGATAGCCACGTGATCAGTGCATGATCAGTTACGTGAGCAGTGTATGATCAGCCACGTGATCAGTGCATGGTCAGACACGTGAACAGTGTATGATCAGCCACGTGATCAGTGCATGATATCCAAGTGATCAGTGCATGATCATCACGTGATCAGTGTATGATCAGCCACGTGAACAGTGCATGCTCAGTCACGTGATCAGGGCCTGCTGAGCTGCGTGATTACTGTCTGCTCATCTGCTTGACAATTGCCAGCTGAGCTGCACGATTCCTGCCTGTCATCTGCTTGACAATTGCCAGCTGTGCTGCGTAATTCCTGCCTGCTCAGCTGCTTGATTATTGCCAGCTGAGCAGCATGATTCCTCACAGCTGAGTTCCATGATTATTGCCTGCTGACTGTTTGATTCGTGCCTACTCAGCTCTTTGTTTATTGCCTCCAGAGGCACATGATCAGTGTATGATAGCAAACATGATCAGCGCATGATCAGTCACATGATCAGCGCCATTAAGTCACGTGATCACTACATGATAGTCATGTGATCAGTCCATGCTCAGTCACGGTATCAGTGCATGATCAGCCACGTGATCAGTGCATGATCTGTCACAAGATTAGTGTATGATCATCCACGTGATCAGTGCATGGGCAGTCATGTGATCAGTGCATGATATAGACGTGATCAGTGCATGATCAGTCACGTGATCAGTGCATGATAGCCACGTGATCAGTGCATGATCAGTCACCTGATGGGTGTATGATCATTCACGTGACCAGTACATGGTAGCTACATGATCATTGCATGATCAGCCACGTGAGTAGTGCATGATAGCCACGTGATCAGTGCATGATCAGTCACGTGATCAGTGCATGATCAGTCATGTGACCAGTACATGGTAGCTGCGTGATCATGGCATGATCAGCCACGTGAGCAGTGCATGATAGCCACGTGATCAGTGCATGATCAGACACGTGATCAGTGCATGATCAGCCACGTGATCAGTGCATGATCAGCCACGTGATCAGTGCATGATCAGTCACGTGATCGTGTGTGATCAGCCACGTGATCAGTGCATGATAGCCACGTGATCAGTGCATGATCAGCCACGTGATCAGTGCATGATCAGCCACGTGATCAGTGCATGATCAGTCACGTGATCATGTATGATCAGCCACGTGATCAGTGCATGATCAGCCACGTGATCAGTGCATGATCATCACGTGATCAGTGCATGATCAGCCACGTGATCAGTGCATGATCAGTCACGTGATCTTGTGCTGAGCTGCGTGATTACTGTCTGTCATCTGCTTGACAATTGCCAGCTGTGCTGCGTAATTCCTGCCTGCTCAGCTGCTTGATTATTGCCAGCTGAGCAGCATGATTCCTCACACCTGAGTTCCATGATTATTGCCTGCTGACTGTTTGATTCGTGCCTACTCAGCTCTTTGTTTATTGCCTCCAGAGGCACATGATCAGTGTATGATAGCAAACATGATCAGTGCATGATCAGTCACATGATCAGCGCCATTAAGTCACGTGATCACTACATGATAGTCATGTGATCAGTCCATGCTCAGTCACGGTATCAGTGCATGATCAGCCACGTGATCAGTGCATGATCTGTCACATGATTAGTGTATGATCATCCACGTGATCAGTGCATGGGCAGTCATGTGATCAGTGCATGATATAGACGTGATCAGTGCATGATCAGTCACGTGATCAGTGCATGATAGCCACGTGATCAGTGCATGATCAGTCACCTGATGGGTGTATGATCATTCACGTGACCTGTACATGGTAGCTACATGATCATTGCATGATCAGCCACGTGATAGTGCATGATAGCCACGTGATCAGTGCATGATCAGTCCGTGATCAGTGCATGATCAGTCATGTGACCAGTACATGGTAGCTGATCATGCATGATCAGCCACGTGAGCAGTGCATGATAGCCACGTGATCAGTGCATGATCAGACGTGATCAGTGCATGATAGCCACGTGATCAGTGCATGATAGCGTGATCAGTGCATGATCAGTCACGTGATCAGTGTGATCAGCCACGTGATCAGTGCATGATCAGCCACGTGATCAGTGCATGATCAATTACGTGATCAGTGCATGATCAGTCACGTGATCAGTACATGTTGCTACGTGATCGTTGCATGATCAGCCACGTGATCAGTGCATGATAGCCACGTGATCAGTGCATGATCAGTCACGTGATCAGTGCATGATCAGTCACGTGATCAGTGCATGATCAGTTACGTGATCAGTGCATGATCAGTCACGTGACCAGTACATGGTAGCCACGTGATCAGTGCATGATCAGCCACGTGATCAGTGCATGATAGCCACGTGATCAGTGCATGAGTCACGTGATCAGAGTATGATCAGCCACGTGATCAGTGCATGATGCCACGTGATCAGTGCATGATCAGTCACGTGAGATCAGTGCATGATCAGTCACGTGATCAGTGCATGATCAGCCACGTGATCAGTGCATGATCAGCCACGTGATCAGTGCATGATCAGCCACGTGATCAGTGCATGATAGCCACGTGATCAGTGCATGATCAGCCACGTGATCAGTGCATGATCAGTCACGTGATCAGTGCATGATCAGCACGTGATCAGTGCATGATCAGCCACGTGATCAGTGCATGATCAGCCACGTGATCAGTGCATGATCAGTTACGTGAGCAGTGCATGATCAGCCACGTGATCAGTGCATGGTCAGACACGTGAACAGTGTATGATCAGCCACGTGATCAGTGCATGATATCCAAGTGATCAGTGCATGATCATCACGTGATCAGTGTATGATCAGCCACGTGAACAGTGCATGCTCAGTCACGTGATCAGGGCCTGCTGAGCTGCGTGATTACTGTCTGCTCATCTGCTTGACAATTGCCAGCTGAGCTGCACGATTCCTGCCTGTCATCTGCTTGACAATTGCCAGCTGTGCTGCGTAATTCCTGCCTGCTCAGCTGCTTGATTATTGCCAGCTGAGCAGCATGATTCCTCACAGCTGAGTTCCATGATTATGCCTGCTGACTGTTTGATTCGTGCCTACTCAGCTCTTTGTTTATTGCCTCCAGAGGCACATGATCAGTGTATGATAGCAAACATGATCAGCGCATGATCAGTCACATGATCAGCGCCATTAAGTCACGTGATCACTACATGATAGTCATGTGATCAGTCCATGCTCAGTCACGGTATCAGTGCATGATCAGCCACGTGATCAGTGCATGATCTGTCACAGATTAGTGTATGATCATCCGTGATCAGTGCATGAGTCATGTGATCAGTGCATGATATAGCGTGATCAGTGCATGATCAGTCTCGTGATCAGTGCATGATAGCCACGTGATCAGTGCATGATCAGTCACCTGATGGGTGTATGATCATTCACGTGACCTGTACATGGTAGCTACATGATCATTGCATGATCAGCCACGTGAGTAGTGCATGATAGCCACGTGATCAGTGCATGATCAGTCACGTGATCAGTGCATGATCAGTCATGTGACCAGTACATGGTAGCTGCGTGATCATGGCATGATCAGCCACGTGATCAGTGCATGATAGCCACGTGATCAGTGCATGATCAGTCACGTGATCAGTGTGTGATCAGCCACGTGATCAGTGCATGATCAGCCACGTGATCAGTGCATGATCAGCCACGTGATCAGTGCATGATCAGCCACGTGATCAGTGCATGATCAGTCACGTGATCATGTGTGATCAGCCACGTGATCAGTGCATGATAGCCACGTGATCAGTGCATGATCATCACGTGATCAGTGCATGATCAGCCACGTGAACAGTGCATGCTCAGTCACGTGATCAGGGCCTGCTGAGCTGCGTGATTACTGTCTGCTCATCTGCTTGACAATTGCCAGCTGAGCTGCACGATTCCTGCCTGTCATCTGCTTGACAATTGCCAGCTGTGCTGCGTAATTCCTGCCTGCTCAGCTGCTTGATTATTGCCAGCTGAGCAGCATGATTCCTCACACCTGAGTTCCATGATTATTGCCTGCTGACTGTTTGATTCGTGCCTACTCAGCTCTTTGTTTATTGCCTCCAGAGGCACATGATCAGTGTATGATAGCAAACATGATCAGCGCATGATCAGTCACATGATCAGTGCCATTAAGTCACGTGATCACTACATGATAGTCATGTGATCAGTCCATGCTCAGTCACGGTATCAGTGCATGATCAGCCACGTGATCAGTGCATGATCAGTCACATGATCAGTGTATGATCATCCACGTGATCAGTGCATGCAGTCATGTGATCAGTGCATGATATAGACGTGATCAGTGCATGATCAGTCGTGATCAGTGCATGATGCCACGTGATCAGTGCATGATCAGTCACCTGATGGGTGTATGATCATTCACGTGACCTGTACATGGTAGCTACATGATCATTGCATGATCAGCCACGTGAGTAGTGCATGATAGCCACGTGATCAGTGCATGATCAGTCACGTGATCAGTGCATGATCAGTCATGTGACCAGTACATGGTAGCTGCGTGATCATGGCATGATCAGCCACGTGAGCAGTGCATGATAGCCACGTGATCAGTGCATGATCAGTCACGTGATCAGTGCATGATCAGTCACGTGATCAGTGCTGATAGCTACGTGATCAGTGCATGATCAGCCACGTGATCAGTGCATGATAGCACGTGATCAGTGCATGATCAGTCACGTGATCAGTGCATGATCAGTCACGTGATCAGTGCATGTAGCTACGTGATCATGCATGATCAGCCACGTGATCAGTGCATGATAGCCACGTGATCAGTGCATGATCAGCCACGTGATCAGTGCATGATCAGCCACGTGATCAGTGCATGATCAGCCACGTGATCAGTGCATGATCAGTCACGTGATCAGTGCATGATCAGCCACGTGATCAGTGCATGATCAGTCACGTGATCAGTGCATGATCAGCCACGTGATCAGTGCATGATAGCCACGTGATCAGTGCATGATCAGTCACGTGATCAGTGCATGATCAGTCACGTGATCAGTGCATGATCAGCCACGTGATCAGTGCATGATCAGCCACGTGATCAGTGCATGATCAGTGCGTGATCAGTGCATGATCAGTCACGTGACCAGTGCATGGTAGCTACGTGATCAGTGCATGATCAGCCACGTGATCAGTGCATGATAGCCACGTGATCAGTGCATGATAGCCACGTGATCAGTGCATGATCAGTCACGTGATCAGTGCATGATCAGCCACGTGATCAGTGCATGATCATCCACGTGATCAGTGCATGATCAGCCACGTGATCAGTGCATGATAGCCACGTGATCAGTGCATGATCAGCCACGTGATCAGTGCATGATAGCCACGTGATCAGTGCATGATCAGTCACGTGATCAGTGCATGATCAGTCACGTGATCAGTGCATGATCAGTTACGTGATCAGTGCATGATCAGTCACGTGATCAGTGCATGGTTGCTACGTGATCAGTGCATGATCAGCCACGTGATCAGTGCATGATAGCCACGTGATCAGTGCATGAGTTACGTGATCAGTGCATGATCAGCCACGTGATCAGTGCATGATCAGTCACGTGATCAGTGCATGATAGCTGCGTGATCATGCATGATCAGCCACGTGAGCAGTGCATGATAGCCACGTGATCAGTGCATGATCAGTCACGTGATCAGTGCATGATCAGTCACGTGATCAGTGCATGATCAGCCACGTGATCAGTGCATGATCAGTCACGTGATCAGTGTATGATCAGCCACGTGATCAGTGCATGATAGCCACGTGATCAGTGCATGATCAGTCACGTGATCAGTGCATGATCAGCCACGTGATCAGTGCATGATCAGTCACGTGATCAGTGCATGATCAGCCACGTGATCAGTGCATGACCAGGCACGTGATCAGTGCATGTCCAGCCAAGTGATCAGTGCATGATAGCCACGTGATCAGTGCATGATCAGTCACGTGATCAGTGCATGATCAGTTATGTGATCAGTGTATGATCAGCCACGTGATCAGTGCATGATCAGCCACATGATCAGTGCATGATCAGTTACGTGATCAGTGCATGATCAGTCACGTGACCAGTACATGTAGCACGTGATCATTGCCTGATCAGCCACGTGATCAGTGCATGATAGCCACGTGATCAGTGCATGATAGCCACGTGATCAGTGCATGATCAGTCATGTGATACGTGTGTGATCAGCCACGTGATCAGTGCATGATATCCACGTGATCAGTGCATGACAGCCACGTGATCAGTGCATGAGAGCCACGTGATCAGTGCATGATCAGTCACGTGATACATGTGTGATCAGCCACGTGATCAGTGCATGATGAGCCACGTGATCAGTGCAGGATCAATTCGTGATCAGTGCATGATCAGTCACGTGACCAGTACATGGTTGCTCGTGATCGTTGCATGATCAGCCACGTGAGCAGAGCATGATAGCCACGTGGTCAGTGCATGATCAGTCACGTGATCAGTACATGATCAGTCACGTGAACAGTGCATGATCATTTACGTGATCTTTGCATGATCAGTCACGTTACCAGTATATGGTTGCTACGTGATCATTCCATGACGAGCCACGTGAGCAGTGCATGATAGCCACGTGATGTGTGCATGAGTTACGTGAGCAGAGTATGATCAGCCACGTGATCAGTGCATGAGTGCCACGTGATCAGTGCATGATATGTCACGTGACAGGTGTGTGATCAGCCACGTGAACAGTGCATGTTCAGCCACGTGATCAGTGCATGATAGCCACGTGATCAGTGCATGATCAGTTACGTGAGCAGTGTATGATCAGCCACGTGATCAGTGCATGGTCAGACACGTGAACAGTGTATGATCAGCCACGTGATCAGTGCATGATATCCAAGTGATCAGTGCATGATCATCACGTGATCAGTGTATGATCAGCCACGTGAACAGTGCATGCTCAGTCACGTGATCTGGGCCTGCTGAGCTGCGTGATTACTGTCTGCTCATCTGCTTGACAATTGCCAGCTGAGCTGCACGATTCCTGCCTGTCATCTGCTTGACAATTGCCAGCTGTGCTGCGTAATTCCTGCCTGCTCAGCTGCTTGATTATTGCCAGCTGAGCAGCATGATTCCTCACACCTGAGTTCCATGATTATTGCCTGCTGACTGTTTGATTCGTGCCTACTCAGCTCTTTGTTTATTGCCTCCAGAGGCACATGATCAGTGTATGATAGCAAACATGATCAGCGCATGATCAGTCACATGATCAGCGCCATTAAGTCACGTGATCACTACATGATAGTCATGTGATCAGTCCATGCTCAGTCACGGTATCAGTGCATGATCAGCCACGTGATCAGTGCATGATCTGTCACAAGATTAGTGTATGATCATCCACGTGATCAGTGCACGGGCAGTCATGTGATCAGTGCATGATATAGACGTGAACAGTGCATGATCAGTCTCGTGATCAGTGCATGATAGCCACGTGATCAGTGCATGATCAGTCACCTGATGGGTGTATGATCATTCACGTGACCTGTACATGGTAGCTACATGATCATTGCATGATCAGCCACGTGAGTAGTTCATGATAGCCACGTGATCACTGCATGATCAGTCACGTGATCAGTGCATGATCAGTCATGTGACCAGTACATGGTAGCTGCGTGATCATGGCATGATCAGCCACGTGAGCAGTGCATGATAGCCACGTGATCAGTGCATGATCAGACACGAGATCAGTGCATGATCAGTCACGTGATCAGTGCATGATCAGCCACGTGATCAGTGCATGATCAGTCACGTGATCAGTGCATGATCAGCCACGTGATCAGTGCATGACCAGTCACGTGATCAGTGTATGATCAGCCAAGTGATCAGTGCATGATAGCCACGTGATCAGTGCATGATCAGTCACGTGATCAGTGCATGATCAGTTATGTGATCAGTGTATGATCAGCCACGTGATCAGTGCATGATCAGCCACATGATCAGTGCATGATCAGTGCGTGATCAGTGCATGATCAGTCGTGATCAGTACATGGTAGCTACGTGATCATTGCCTGATCATCACGTGATCAGTGCATGATAGCCACGTGATCAGTGCATGATAGCCACGTGATCAGTGCATGATCAGTCATGTGATACGTGTGATCAGCCACGTGATCAGTGCATGATATCCACGTGATCAGTGCATGACAGCCACGTGATCAGTGCATGAGAGCCACGGATCAGTGCATGATCAGTCACGTGATACATGTGTGATCAGCCACGTGATCAGTGCATGATGAGCCACGTGATCAGTGCAGGATCAATTACGTGATCAGTGCATGATCAGTCACGTGACCAGTACATGGTTGCTACGTGATCGTTGCATGATCAGCCACGTGAGCAGAGCATGATGCCACGTGGTCAGTGCATGATCAGTCACGTGATCAGTACATGATCAGTCACGTGAACAGTGCATGATCATTTACGTGATCTTTGCATGATCAGTCACGTTACCAGTATATGGTTGCTACGTGATCATTCCATGACGAGCCACGTGAGCAGTGCATGATGCCACGTGATGTGCATGAGTTACGTGAGCAGAGTATGATCAGCCACGTGATCAGTGCATGAGTGCCACGTGATCAGTGCATGATATGTCACGTGACAGGTGTGTGATCAGCCACGTGAACAGTGCATGTTCAGCCACGTGATCAGTGCATGATAGCCACGTGATCAGTGCATGATCAGTTACGTGAGCAGTGTATGATCAGCCACGTGATCAGTGCATGGTCAGACACGTGAACAGTGTATGATCAGCCACGTGATCAGTGCATGATATCCAAGTGATCAGTGCATGATCATCACGTGATCAGTGTATGATCAGCCACGTGAACAGTGCATGCTCAGTCACGTGATCTGGGCCTGCTGAGCTGCGTGATTACTGTCTGCTCATCTGCTTGACAATTGCCAGCTGAGCTGCACGATTCCTGCCTGTCATCTGCTTGACAATTGCCAGCTGTGCTGCGTAATTCCTGCCTGCTCAGCTGCTTGATTATTGCCAGCTGAGCAGCATGATTCCTCACACCTGAGTTCCATGATTATTGCCTGCTGACTGTTTGATTCGTGCCTACTCAGCTCTTTGTTTATTGCCTCCAGAGGCACATGATCAGTGTATGATAGCAAACATGATCAGCGCATGATCAGTCACATGATCAGCGCCATTAAGTCACGTGATCACTACATGATAGTCATGTGATCAGTCCATGCTCAGTCACGGTATCAGTGCATGATCAGCCACGTGATCAGTGCATGATCTGTCACAAGATTAGTGTATGATCATCCACGTGATCAGTGCACGGGCAGTCATGTGATCAGTGCATGATATAGGCGTGAACAGTGCATGATCAGTCTCGTGATCAGTGCATGATAGCCACGTGATCAGTGCATGATCAGTCACCTGATGGGTGTATGATCATTCACGTGACCTGTACATGGTAGCTACATGATCATTGCATGATCAGCCACGTGAGTAGTTCATGATAGCCACGTGATCACTGCATGATCAGTCACGTGATCAGTGCATGATCAGTCATGTGACCAGTACATGGTAGCTGCGTGATCATGGCATGATCAGCCACGTGAGCAGTGCATGATAGCCACGTGATCAGTGCATGATCAGACACGAGATCAGTGCATGATCAGTCACGTGATCAGTGCATGATCAGCCACGTGATCAGTGCATGATCAGTCACGTGATCAGTGCATGATCAGCCACGTGATCAGTGCATGATCAGGCACGTGATCAGTGTATGATCAGCCACGTGATCAGTGCATGATAGTACGTGATCAGTGCATGATCAGTCACGTGATCAGTGCATGATCAGTTATGTGATCAGTGCATGATCAGCCACGTGATCAGTGCATGATCAGCCACAGATCAGTGCATGATCAATTACGTGATCAGTGCATGATCAGTCACGTGACCAGTACATGGTAGCTACGTGATCATTGCCTGATCAGCCACGTGATCAGTGCATGATAGCCACGTGATCAGTGCATGATAGCCACGTGATCAGTGCATGATCAGTCATGTGATACGTGTGATCAGCCACATGATCAGTGCATGATATCCACGTGATCAGTGCATGACAGCCACGTGATCAGTGCATGAGAGCCACGGGATCAGTGCATGATCAGTCACGTGATACATGTGTGATCAGCCACGTGATCAGTGCATGATGAGCCACGTGATCAGTGCAGGATCAATTACGTGATCAGTGCATGATCAGTCACGTGACCAGTACATGGTTGCTACGTGATCGTTGCATGATCAGCCACGTGAGCAGAGCATGATAGCCACGTGGTCAGTGCATGATCAGTCACGTGATCAGTACATGATCAGTCACGTGAACAGTGCATGATCATTTACGTGATCTTTGCATGATCAGTCACGTTACCAGTATATGGTTGCTACGTGATCATTCCATGACGAGCCACGTGAGCAGTGCATGATAGCCACGTGATGTGTGCATGAGTTACGTGAGCAGAGTATGATCAGCCACGTGATCAGTGCATGAGTGCCACGTGATCAGTGCATGATATGTCACGTGACAGGTGTGTGATCAGCCACGTGAACAGTGCATGTTCAGCCACGTGATCAGTGCATGATAGCCACGTGATCAGTGCATGATCAGTTACGTGAGCAGTGTATGATCAGCCACGTGATCAGTGCATGGTCAGACACGTGAACAGTGTATGATCAGCCACGTGATCAGTGCATGATATCCAAGTGATCAGTGCATGATCATCACGTGATCAGTGTATGATCAGCCACGTGAACAGTGCATGCTCAGTCACGTGATCTGGGCCTGCTGAGCTGCGTGATTACTGTCTGCTCATCTGCTTGACAGTGCCAGCTGAGCTGCACGATTCCTGCCTGTCATCTGCTTGACAATTGCCAGCTGTGCTGCGTAATTCCTGCCTGCTCAGCTGCTTGATTATTGCCAGCTGAGCAGCATGATTCCTCACACCTGAGTTCCATGATTATTGCCTGCTGACTGTTTGATTCGTGCCTACTCAGCTCTTTGTTTATTGCCTCCAGAGGCACATGATCAGTGTATGATAGCAAACATGATCAGCGCATGATCAGTCACATGATCAGCGCCATTAAGTCACGTGATCACTACATGATAGTCATGTGATCAGTCCATGCTCAGTCACGGTATCAGTGCATGATCAGCCACGTGATCAGTGCATGATCTGTCACAAGATTAGTGTATGATCATCCACGTGATCAGTGCATGGGCAGTCATGTGATCAGTGCATGATATAGACGTGAACAGTGCATGATCAGTCTCGTGATCAGTGCATGATAGCCACGTGATCAGTGCATGATCAGTCACCTGATGGGTGTATGATCATTCACGTGACCTGTACATGGTAGCTACATGATCATTGCATGATCAGCCACGTGAGTAGTTCATGATAGCCACGTGATCAGTGCATGATCAGTCACGTGATCAGTGCATGATCAGTCATGTGACCAGTACATGGTAGCTGCGTGACCATGGCATGTTCAGCCACGTGAGCAGTGCATGATAGCCACGTGATCAGTGCATGATCAGACACGTGATCAGTGCATGATCAGCCACGTGATCAGTGCATGATAGCCACGTGATCAGTGCATGATCAGTCACGTGATCGTGTGTGATCAGCCACGTGATCAGTGCATGATAGCCACGTGATCAGTGCATGATCAGCCACGTGATCAGTGCATGATCAGCCACGTGATCAGTGCATGATCAGTCACGTGATACATGTGTGATCAGCCACGTGATCAGTGCATGATCAGCCACGTGATCAGTGCATGATCATCACGTGATCAGTATATGATCAGCCACGTGAACAGAGCATGCTCAGTCACGTGATCTTGGCCTGCTGAGCTGCGTGATTACTGTCTGCTCATCTGCTTGACAATTGCCAGCTGTGCTGCGTAATTCCTGCCTGCTCAGCTGCTTGATTATTGCCAGCTGAGCAGCATGATTCCTCACACCTGAGTTCCATGATTATTGCCTGCTGACTGTTTGATTCGTGCCTACTCAGCTCTTTGTTTATTGCCTCCAGAGGCACATGATCAGTGTATGATAGCAAACATGATCAGCGCATGATCAGTCACATGATCAGCGCCATTAAGTCACGTGATCACTACATGATAGTCATGTGATCTGTCCATGCTCAGTCACGGTATCAGTGCATGATCAGCCACGTGATCAGTGCATGATCTGTCACAAGATTAGTGTATGATCATCCACGTGATCAGTGCATGGGCAGTCATGTAATCAGTGCATGATATAGACGTGAACAGTGCATGATCAGTCTCGTGATCAGTGCATGATAGCCACGTGATCAGTGCATGATCAGTCACCTGATGGGTGTATGATCATTCACGTGACCTGTACATGGTAGCTACATGATCATTGCATGATCAGCCACGTGAGTAGTTCATGATAGCCACGTGATCACTGCATGATCAGTCACGTGATCAGTGCATGATCAGTCATGTGACCAGTACATGGTAGCTGCGTGATCATGGTATGATCAGCCACGTGAGCAGTGCATGATAGCCACGTGATCAGTGCATGATCAGACACGTGATCAGTGCATGATAGCCACGTGATCAGTGCATGATCAGCCACGTGATCAGTGCATGATCAGTCACGTGATCAGTGTGTGATCAGCCACGTGATCAGTGCATGATCAGTACGTGATCAGTGCATGATCAATTAGTGATCAGTGCATGATCAGTCACGTGACCAGTACATGGTAGCTACGTGATCGTTGCATGATCAGCCACGTGATCAGTGCATGATAGCCACGTGATCAGTGCATGATCAGTCACGTGATCAGTGCATGATCAGTCACGTGATCAGTGCATGATCATTTACGTGATCAGTGCATGATCAGTCACGTGACCAGTACATGGTTGCTACGTGATCATTGCATGACAGCCACGTGATCAGTGCATGATAGCCACGTGATCAGTGCATGAGTCACGTGATCAGTGTATGATCAGCCACGTGATCAGTGCATGATGCCACGTGATCAGTGCATGTCAGTCACGTGATCAGTGCATGATCAGTCACGTGATCAGTGCATGATCAGCCACGTGATCAGTGCATGATCAGCCACGTGATCAGTGCATGATCAGCCACGTGATCAGTGCATGATAGCCACGTGATCAGTGCATGATCAGCCACGTGATCAGTGCATGATCAGTCACGTGATCAGTGTATGATCAGCCACGTGATCAGTGCATGATCAGCCACGTGATCAGTGCATGATCAGCCACGTGATCAGTGCATGATCAGTTACGTGAGCAGTGTATGATCAGCCGTGATCAGTGCATGGTCAGACACGTGAACAGTGTATGATCAGCCACGTGATCAGTGCATGATATCCAAGTGATCAGTGCATGATCATCACGTGATCAGTGTATGATCAGCCACGTGAACAGTGCATGCTCAGTCACGTGATCTGGGCCTGCTGAGCTGCGTGATTACTGTCTGCTCATCTGCTTGACAATTGCCAGCTGAGCTGCACGATTCCTGCCTGTCATCTGCTTGACAATTGCCAGCTGTGCTGCGTAATTCCTGCCTGCTCAGCTGCTTGATTATTGCCAGCTGAGCAGCATGATTCCTCACAGCTGAGTTCCATGATTATTGCCTGCTGACTGTTTGATTCGTGCCTACTCAGCTCTTTGTTTATTGCCTCCAGAGGCACATGATCAGTGTATGATAGCAAACATGATCAGCGCATGATCAGTCACATGATCAGCGCCATTAAGTCACGTGATCACTACATGATAGTCATGTGATCAGTCCATGCTCAGTCACGGTATCAGTGCATGATCAGCCACGTGATCAGTGCATGATCTGTCACAAGATTAGTGTATGATCATCCACGTGATCAGTGCATGGGCAGTCATGTGATCAGTGCATGATATAGACGTGAACAGTGCATGATCAGTCTCGTGATCAGTGCATGATAGCCACGTGATCAGTGCATGATCAGTCACCTGATGGGTGTATGATCATTCACGTGACCTGTACATGGTAGCTACATGATCATTGCATGATCAGCCACGTGAGTAGTGCATGATAGCCACGTGATCAGTGCATGATCAGTCACGTGATCAGTGCATGATCAGTCATGTGATCAGTACATGATAGCTGCGTGATCATGGCATGATCAGCCACGTGATCAGTGCATGATAGCCACGTGATCAGTGCATGATCAGTCATGTGATCGTGTGTGATCAGCCACGTGATCAGTGCATGATATCCACGTGATCAGTGCATGATCAGCCACGTGATCAGTGCATGATCAGCCACGTGATCAGTGCATGATCAGTCACGTGATACATGTGTGATCAGCCACGTGATCAGTGCATGATGAGCCACGTGATCAGTGCATGATCATCACGTGATCAGTGCATGATCAGCCACGTGAACAGTGCATGATCAGTCACGTGATCTGGGCCTACTGAGCTGCGTGATTACTGTCTGCATCATCTGCTTGACAATTGCCAGCTGAGCTGCACGATTCCTGCCTGATCATCTGCTTGACAATTGCCAGCTGTGCTGCGTAATTCCTGCCTGCTCAGATGCTTGATTGTGCCAGCTGAGCAGCATGAT